>NW_015090767.1:2123080-2194123 GCF_001431845.1 Calidris pugnax | reverse complement strand
GGAGGTGGGATGGTGAAGGCTAGGAGGGAGAGGGGTGGGATGGTGAAGGTGAGCAGGGTCCTCAGGGGCTGAAGGTGGCAGAGGGGAGAGGGGGACCATACCTGGTGGTGGGGCCTGGAGGGCCCATGGGGCTGCCCCCACGGCGGGTGCCCATGCTGGGTGGAAGGGCTGCTCCTGCCCGGGCAGCTGAAGCAGGGTGGCTGAGCCTGGAAGAAAGACAGGAGTGATGGCCGCGGTCACCTCCTGCACCCTTGGCCCCGAGAGCGTCCCCGGGCTGTGGGTTGGGGTCGGTCCCTGCCTTGGGGGTAGAAGGTTTGCGGGAGCACAACAGGGTGAAGGATCTGGGGTGTCACAGGGGCCCAGAGTCCATTTGGTAGGAGCCACTGTGGTGGCAGCGCCATCTTCGGTCCCTTCAGTCTCTCCACTGCTAAGGACTCTTTGGTCACCAGGGATGGAATGTTGGGGCTCCCTGGGCCCCCCCCATCTCCTGCTGGACATGGTCTTGTCCACAGTCCTCATGAAATGGTTGAGCTTAAAATTGTCAGTGAAATAAGAAAAAGGTTGGGAAGAATTTATACCCTGGATTTTTGGTGTGGAAGCCCCTTTAATGAGCTGATGCCAGACTGGGAGATGCTCTCGACGCCGTTGAGGGACAGGAGGCCTTGCAAAAGGCTCTCGAGAGGTTGGAGCACTGGGCAATCACCAGGGGCCTGAAGCTGAACCAATGAAAGTGCCAGATTCTGCACTGGAGGGATTAACTCCACTGCTGGGGAAGGACAGGAAGGTCCTTGAATGCCTCCAGAGGAGGGCAACCAAGCTGGTGACAGTTCTGGAAAGGATGTCCTTCCTTTACCTGGGTTGCTGATCTTTCCTGCCCACACCAGTGACCAAACTGCTGGGGGGAACAGAGGAGGTGGGATGGTGAAGGCTAGGAGGGAGAGGGGTGGGATGGTGAAGGTGAGCAGGGTCCTCAGGGGCTGAAGGTGGCAGAGGGGAAGAGGGAGACCATACCTGGTGGTGGGGCCTGGAGGGCCCATGGGGCTGCCCCCACGGCGGGTGCCCATGCTGGGTGGAAGGGCTGCTCCTGCCCGGGCAGTCGAAGCAGGGTGGCTGAGCCTGGAAGAGAGACAGGAGCGATGGCCACGGTCACCTCCTGCGGCCTTGGCCCCGAGAGCGTCCCCGGGCTGTGGGTCGGGGTCGGTCCCTGCCTTGGGGGTAGAAGGTTTGCGGGAGCATAACAGGGTGAAGGATTTGAGGCGCCGCGGTAGAAGGTTTGCGGGAGCACAACAGGGTGAAGGATCTGGGGTGTCACAGGGGCCCAGAGTCCATTTGGTAGGAGCCACTGTGGTGGCAGCGCCATCTTCGGTCCCTTCAGTCTCTCCACTGCTAAGGACTCTTTGGTCACCAGGGATGGAATGTTGGGGCTCCCTGGGCCCCCCCCATCTCCTGCTGGACATGGTCTTGTCCACAGTCCTCATGAAATGGTTGAGCTCAAAATTGTCAGTGAAATAAGAAAAAGGTTGGGAAGAGTTGGTACCATGGATCTTGGGGGTGAATGTCCCATTAATGAGATGATGATGCCAAACTGGGAGGTGCTGTTGACCCCGTTGAGGGACAGGAGGCCTTGCAGAAGGCTCTAGAGAGGTTGGAGCAGTGGGCAATCAGCAGGGGCATGAAGCTGAACCAATGAAAGTGCCGGATTCTGCACTGGAGAGAGTAATTCCACTGCTGGAGAAGGACAGGAAGGTCCTTGAATGCCTCTGGAGGAGGGTAACTAAGCTGGTGACAGGGCTGGAAGGCATGTCCCAGAGTCATAGACTGGTTGGCATTGGAAGGGACAGTATTGCTCACCCCCTTAGAATGCCACCCCCTACCACTGGCAGGGATGCCTCCCACCATAGCAGGTTGCTCCAAGCCATGTTCAAGCTGTCTGGTTGGAGCACTGGGCAATCACCAGGGGCCTGAAGCTGAACCAATGAAAGTGCCAGATTCTGCACTGGAGGGATTAACTCCACTGCTGGGGAAGGACAGGAAGGTCCTTGAATGCCTCCAGAGGAGGGCAACCAAGCTGGTGACAGTTCTGGAAAGGATGTCCTTCCTTTACCTACCCCCTACCACTGGCAGGGATGCCTCCCACCATAGCAGGTTGCTCCAAGCCATGTTCAAGCTGTCTTTGAACCCCGCCAGGGATGGGGCAGCCACAGCTTCTCTGGGCAACCTGGGCCAGGGTCTCAGCACCCTCACAACAAATAATTTCTTCCTGATATCTCATCTCCATCTCCCTTCTTTCAGTTTTGTTATGGTTTGAGAAAACCCATAACAATCTACTGTCATTTGGACAAGTATTCGATCACTCGATGACCCCTCCCCACCTGGAAAGGGGAATCGGGGAACACAAAGGGTTGAAATATAAACAGATTTAATAGACTAAGACTAATTAATTAACAACAATAATAAAGAACCAGTATGAATCCCTATACTGATATAAGATACACAGGAATTATACTCAGCCCATTCTCTCAGGAGAAGCCGTGCGCTCCCCGCAGGGACAGCAAATGGCGGACACTGCCAGCGCAATGGCTTCAGGAGGAAGGGAAGGCCTCAGGGCTCCGGCACCGGGGCAAGGAGTTGTCTGACCCGCCGCCATCAAGGGAGAGAGAGCTCTGCAGCAAACTTTTCTAATTTATATGGAATGTGACGTTCCTGGTATGAAATAATCCTGTTGGCCAGCCTGGGTCAAATGCCCAGGCCTTGCTCCTCCTTGTCCCTGCGCCTGGCAAGGCTCGAAAACACTGAGACCTTGAATCCCACAGAGCCTGGCTGGCTGTAAAGTAAATATTTTCACAAATTCAAACACTAGAGTCTTCTAGGAGTGCAATTTTCCCCAGCATTAGAAGAAAACTTAATCCCGTGCCTCTCAACCCAGGACAAAATCTTTTAAATTAAATTTTACTTCATTGTTTTGTAAACTAAACATTTAAATTCCCACCACCTACAAAATACTAGAGATTACAACTTTAACTGCCATTTGAAATGACTCCTCTAGGAGATGTGCATTTTTTCCATGAATCTTAAGTTTAGGGACCTTTTAAGTTACATAGGCAAGTATCTTAGAAACACTCCATGAATGCACACTGTACATCAGATTCAATTGTGGCACATTTCCTGAGAGATGTGAATATTGTGCAACATTTTCAGGACATTAACAGAATTTATGAGGCCAGAATACTATTTAGCTGTCATGATGGTTAAGGAAAACAGTGCCCAGTGATGTACCCCTTAAAAGTAGCTAAGAGCCAAACAGAGAATTAAGTTAATGCAGCATGCTCTTGATCAATATACCTGCTGGCCATTAAGGCTTTAACACGGCATCGAGTACATTTGTTTTCCGCCCTATTATGGTATTATGAAATTGTCTTAAATTTTACTTTAGTGCATTACAAAGCAGAATTTAAAAGGAAATTAAAATATAGGAGAAGATGATTTGGCTTTTAATGCTGAAAAGTATTGATAGTCTGATTAAATTTCATTAATAACCTCACTTATAGCACAGAGCAACAGATTTGCACAAAGAACCTCATTACTCTTATACAGTGAATAATTGATGAGCATTTTACACTTTAAGAAAAAATTTTTATAGAGGTGTATGTAAACTTTAAATATATCAACCAATATTAAATGAGTACAAAAGAAATACCTAGTAAGATCAGACATTTATTCTAAAAGAACACTGCAATAAAATACAAAAGAAATCACTAAGACTTTTTAGCAAGGCATTTGGTATAACTGGGTTCTCAGTTGGTGTTGTGTAGGTTGGGCTGGCCAAATAATGAACGCCAGATGCTCTCTTTAACCTCTCTTCCTTCAGAGGGAGGAGAGAGAATGAGAGAGAGTGAACTTCTGGGTTGAATAAGAAACTAAACTACTTTAATGAATTATTAATAAGAAAATAATAAAAAAGAAAAATATAACAATATTAGAAAGAAAATAATGAAATATATACAACATTTACAAAACACATATCTAGCTCCCAGGATGATGAGTGATCAGATCACTGGCCGGCACTGGGAAACTCCCAGACAGGACTCAGCAGTGGACAGGAACTGGATTCTAGTTTTAGAGTCAGGAACTCATGGATCAGGATCAAAGGCAGACAAATAGACAAAGTTCTCCTTGGACACCAGCCACTGAATAAAGAGGCTGACCCCTTTGCTCTCTCAGCTTTTGTACTGATCATGATGCAGATGGGCTGTAACACCCCGTTGGTCAGTTTTGGGTCACCTGTCCTGTTCACTCCTCCCCACAGGTGCGAACCCTTTATGCTGTTCTTCTTCCGACCCTCCCACTTGGAGCATAACAAACTGAGCTGACCTTAGTCGTTATAGCAGTAATTATAAGCAGGAGTCTCTCTGGATACCATCCATTGGTACTAAATATAGACACCGGACCTTATCTGCTGGAAGGAAACACTGCCTGAAAAACATGCCGTTAATTTCAGAGTGCAGTTAGTTAGAAGACACTTAAATGAAAAGTAAAATTACTGAAAAGAAAATTGGTTCTGTTTTACTTAGAACCAGGACATCAGTAAAACTCATACTCATCAGCTCACAGCCAACAGAAGAAAATAATACCAAAGATGTCAAAGCCCAGAAAAGAAAATTAGAAAATGAATGTTAATAGGAAAATACATACAGCATGAATGAGCCTTAGTAGAATTTTATGACCTCCAGAATTAAATATGCCCATTTTCCATTTTCAAAGTAGACGTCTCTTAAATTCAGTGAGAAATGAAGCACATTAGTAGAGGAGAAAAAGAATGTCAGATTGTTACTATGTGAATCCCTCATTCAGCTCCAGTTTTCCTCTATGTATTTTTCTCATTAAGGTCACTTGTTGAATATCAATTCTAAAGATTAGTTTGGTAGCAATTATTTAATCTGGTCTTGTTTTACTTGATTATTGCACAGAATATGGTGCAAGTGCTTTGAATAAATAGAAATATTCCCTTGATTAACTCGCAGTGCATGTGATTTGTGACATGACTTTCTTGGTGGCCATGTAAGCAGAATTAAACGAAAAAGTGCTGATTGCTGCACACAGAATTCTCGCTTCCTCATTCTGATTTATTTTTTACTATTTTCTGTTACCCTCATACCTGGATTAAATCTATTTCATCTATCACAAACAAATTAGAAAATTTGTTCTGATGAGAAGAAAGCCATATCTTATCAAAACAGGAATAAAATTGGTGGATGATGTAATGAAGGGAGAAATAATTCCTCCTATGTCTTTGTCATCCAAAGATAAACTGATACGATGGGAGCTGGGAGACTAGTGTACAGCTAATTGTGTTTAGTTGCATAATTGTGACTTTGGTCCTCCAGACTAAGATTACTTTGCTTAATATATAACTACCAGGACTTCACAAAGAAGAGAGTACCTGCCAATACCCTCTTCATTTATTTCATCTGAACTCTGTAACCATGAGTTCTAGTCATTCATTTGTGCAATAAAATGTGCAACTTTGCAGCTCACATCAGAGGTGCCTGGGGCTCACCACCTTTTCTTATTTTACGTAGATCAAAATCAGTCAATCTGTAAATCTGTATCTTACAGCGAGAAAGAAGAATGTAGCAGAGGATTTACAAATTATTAAATCCTAAACCAGCTTCATGGATCAATGATTGACAAGGCTTAAGGTGGATAATGCTGGAAGGTCAGATACACCTAGACTTACTGATTTATTTTTCCTGCTCTTCCAATTCTTGCTGTTAAAGCAGTAACTCTAAGAAATAATCTTGAAAAACCCTCTGGTCTTCTATACACAATGCTATTGATTTACATTGGCAATGAATTTTGATCCTAAAAAGCAAGTTTATGCCACTTACACTAAGTTTTCAGGAGGGATAATAAACACTTTTTAATACTAGTATGTGATTTCAAAATCTCAGTGCATTAAAATATAAAATACGAAGTTATTTGTTAAAGTCTTTATTGAGGAAAGACTGAAAACCTACTTCTCATGTATGAATACTTGGAATATATTTGGGGGTGAGACAGTGGACATCTGTTCTAATATTAAAATATCCTGAAGGAGATACAGTTGTCAATAAGGATTTTGCTTTTGTTTTTTTTTTAGTTTACAATAACATGGCAGTGACTTGAGTTGAATATCTGAAAAGTAAACTGGTCTTATAATTTTAAGAAAAATAAAATAAAATTTCTGAATGTCTAAATAAAGAAACATATCAATCCTGTGAATTGCAGATTGTTTAAAATTCTGATATAAACAATAGTTGTTTGTGTTATCAACTTAATTCTGCAATTCTAATTCTACTATTCACACGTATTTATGCTTGATATTTCAGAAAAATGACTACTATAAGATTTCCAGAATATCTCACTGCTTCAAGTTACTTGAGTGCTTGTTCTTTAAAGACCATCTTTGATTGCATATACATCACTTTGATCAGCTTTGTACCCTGATAATGGACCATTTAACGATGAAAAAGGTATAGTAAAGCTACGTATGATTGAATTGTTTTCACAAACATCTGGCAGTTTGGTTTTTTTGCTTGCAAGTTTCTTTTAATACAGTGATTTATGTCAGTAGTGTTAGAAATCATATTTTCATGAGACTACTACAGGATATGCGTGGAAATTATGAGAAAATCATAGTTAAAGATTTTAGCTATTAAAGTTAGCTATTAACTGTCAAAGAATTGTTATTAAAGTGAAGTAGCAGCAAGATTCCTTAGAGGCCTGTACTGAATCCAATGTTAGTATTTTCAGTAATCATATACATGATGGAATAGAGAATAAACTCATTAAATTTGCATAAAATATTAACCTGGAGGAGGGGAACATTTTTTTAAAATAAGGACTATAATTTAAAATTATTTAAAGAGAATGGAGAAATAATCTGAAAAAATATAAATTACAGTTAAACAGGGAAGGAAAATGACTCATTTTGAAATTAAGAATAGTCATCTGCTAAAATGTAGGTTAAGGACAAGTAGCAGTTTCATACAAATTAATATGGGGAAATAATCAAGCTCCACATAAGTCAAACTGTTATTCTACCACCAAAAAAAAAGCAGACAGTGTATTGGCAGATAACTGAAAAACCTGTCTACAGGGTATAGAAAGAGAATCTTCTGCTTTACATTGCTGAGATCTGTGCTGGGGAACTGCATCCACATCTGGACACTGCACTTCCTGAAAGAGCTCAGCTCATGGATCAAAATGGGGTAATGTCAATTAGCAATTGTATGGAAAACAGAGTGCATGAGGATGGGTTTATAAAGGGACTGACTTAATTTCTAAAACTTAAGACTGAGTATGGAAATGTTAATGCTCTCCAAATTCTCCAAAAGCTACTGCTAGGGAGAAGAGAATAATATGTTCTTTCTGTTCATATTTAGTTGGTTTCAATCAGTGCAAGGGAGATTCAGGTTACAGTCTAAAAATAGCTTTCTGGTGGTAACAATAATTTAACACTGGAATAGTTTAATATGGAGATACTGTGGATACCTTAAAAAGAGGTTAAATACACATCTGTTGGGTGATTCATAGCTAGAGCTAATACTGCCTTAGATCTGGAAGGCTGAACTAGGTCAACCATCCTCAGTCATTCTATGTGAGCCATACAGAAACCTACACAGAAGAGAAGTTTGCCTAAATTTTTTTAAGACAGCTGGGGGGAGGGGAGGAAACATAGCAGATGTATTGACATATACTGTATGTAGTGGCTCACATTTCATTATGAGATTTTACACATCTGCTAGTGGAAACTCTTTGTCTTGGTGCTTTGTTTGAATCTTCTTTGAAATGTATGTTTATATTTATACAGTAGGCATATGATGATAAGATAAGAAAAAAATGTAGCTTCAGGAGCTATAGAAGAATAAAACCAATTTGAAAAGACCACTTCCATTGGCAAAAGGAGTAACGATCAAATACTTATTTCTTTGGTAGGTATTCCATATTCTTACATTCCCATATTTGTCTAAATCACTGTATTCCATTTAGATTTGAAAGTTTCTTTATTTCTACATAGAAAACTGTTAGACAACTGCATTTCCCTTTTGCTTTATGCCTTTGAGGATTTGGCCCAATCTGAAAATACATATAAATCTTTCCTACATCACGTTTATAACAGCCTAAGCAGAAGTTAGGGCCTGTGCAACAGTAACTTTGAGATGTTTTTCAAACGTTTCAGCACTGAGCTAGAGTTTATTTCAGATATAAAATAGATAGAACAGGTGCTATCAAACAGTTTTATTTCCTTTGTGACATAAAGCCTCCATCCCATGAATGAAAGCCTGGGTCTTTCCAAACGGTAAACTTGCTGAAAAATGGATCGAAGAGCTTTACAATGATCACCTCAAGGCTTACAGCAGACAGCACTACAGAGAGAAATACAGAAGAAACTAGACAAACTTAATGGGGAGACTGAGAAACTGGAAAGTGTAAATTCTATATTTTGAATGGGCTGTAGGGTAGGAAAATTTCCTATCATACACTTTTTCCTTATAACTAGAACATTAAAGAACAGCAAAACAAATTTACTAACCAACAATCATTACTTCAAAACAAAACTCTAAATGTTAATCACTGAAAATGTTTAGAGTAAGAAAACTAACTTTTCTTCAAATAATTCTGTTTTGCTATTTATTTTGCTACAGCTTTACAGAAATGTATAGAATAAGAAATTAACTCATCGGTTCTTACTGTTATTCTTGATCTCTTTGATTAGAAGGAAATAAAACTAAATGGAAGAATACTTTATCCTTTTGTAGGTCTAAAACAGCACAGTTCTACACTAGATCAGAGTCAACTTCCAGATGTCATGGAATGAACTATTTGAAGTGCTATTTTCCTACTTGGAATTTTCTATATTTCAAGTTGTTTGCGTAGACAACCTCATACAAGGTAGCTTTGGGTTGGGTCAGTGATCTAGTCAAGGATCTATTCAACTTAAGCAGTAACAACAAGTTTAAAAAAGTAATGGACTCTGGTGTCAGTCCTTTCAAAATATTTAATATTTTTGTGACATTTATTAAATAGATGGATTTTTGAACCCAAATTTTTTTCAGGTGAGCAGTTCTAACCATTCTATGATTCTATGATTCTAAACATTTATTTCAAGGAAACAAAGCAAATGAACTCCAAAAGATAGCTGAAAAAGTCCAGAAAGCATTTGAGAGTGAGGGAAGCACATTATTTCACATTGAGTAAAGCTTTTAATGTTGTATTTGATGAACTAATAAAAAAAAAATAGTGTAAGAAGAAGAATCAAACCTGGAAAAAAAATCACTGAAGTATTATCACTTATTCTGGAGTTCCCAGCCAAAAAATTGAAAAAGATATGTAGTGCAAGACAAGCAAGATAATGAAAATGAATACAGGGGCCCACATTCATCCTATCTAATTTTTGGTGCATAAATAATGTACAAAGTTAAGAACCTACATGACTACGGATCTGCACAAAGTCATGTAGAAAAATAGACTCCTCTATATGGTGCTTCATTTCATCCCAAATCTTAAAATACGTTATGAAAGTACTGTCTCTTGCAAGCTATATAGAATAAATTTTGGAGACAGAAAACTGAGACAACCAATATTATCTCAGCATAATGAAAAAAGGCGACATACATGCAAATCAATGAGAGCAAAAAAGAAAGGCTAAAAAAAGGGTATTTAGGACATCTTTCTCAGCAGGGATGAGCAGAAATTATTCCCAATGAAAGTAGAAAAAAAAAAAATAATTGCTGGGGTGAGCTTCTTCGGTTGTCTGAACATAGCTTTCAACTGCATAGGTATACAAGATACAAACATGCGGAGTTCCAGAAGTGTGGCCCTATTAGTCCAAGACAATTAACCTGTAAGTAATTAGTCTGAGTGTTTGAAGTTTTTCACAGTTTTCTGGGCTTTCTTTGAAGTGCAAGAAGGCAAACAGCCTCCTGGCTTGTATTAGGAATAGTGTGGCCAGCAGGAGTAGGGAAGCGTTTGTGCCTCTGGACTGGGCACTGGTGTGGCCTCACCTCGAGGGCTGTGTTCAGTTCTGGGACCCTCCAAAGAAGGACATTGAGCTGCTGGAGCGTGTCCATAGAAGAGCTACTAAGTTGGTGAAGGGTCTAGAGAACAAGTCATAGGAGGAGATGCTGAGGGAACTGGGCATGTTGAGTTTGGAGAAGAGGAGGCTGAGGGGAGACCTCATTGCCCTCTACAGCTCCCTGAAAAGAGGGTGTAGAGAGGTGGGGGTTGGCCTCTTCTCCCAAGGGAATAATGACAGGAGCAGAGGAAATGGTCTGAAGTTGGGGCAGGGGAGGGTTAGATTAGATCTCAGAAAGAATGACTTTGCTGAGGGGGTGGTCAGGCACTGGAAGAGCCTGCCCAGGGAGGTGGTGGAGTCACCATCCCTGGAGGAGTTTAAGAAGCATGTAGAGGTGGCTCTTCAGGGCATGCTCTAGTGCCTGAGATTGTTGGGTTTTTTTGTGCGTGTGTGGTTGGACTCCGTGATCTCAGAGGTCCTTTCCAACCATGACGATTCATTGATTCTGTGACTGGTAAGTAGATATTTAGAACTCCATAATTACTTCCCCTTATTCTAGTTCTGGCAAAGAGTAAGTTGTTTTCGAGACTGCTGTGCATTTTTTTTTTCTCTAAAATGTATCATAATTCACTGTTGAAACACGCTCAGAATTGTGCAAAGTGGAAGAATGCTCATCTCCACTTCCTTTGTACTGCTGGAATATAAATACTAGAGAATACTTCTATAGCACCTTTCATTGCAACAACATGTATATTACTATACAAGTACATACTATATTATTTTACAAATATACAAATCATTTTACCAGTTTACAAACTGATAAAGAGGGGAAATCTAATCCCAGTGATATCAAGCGGTATTTTCTACTGGAACAGCAGTTTCCCCAAACATAAGAGAAAGAAGTTTTATTATTCAGTCCTAACTTGACAGAATAATTATAAGAGCATAAGCATTTAATTCATATTACCTATGCCTTTCACAGTCCTCTTTCTCCTGATTTTACCCAGTTCCATAATGAAGAGGATAAGACTATTCCCAAGTTTATAAAATTATGATAAATTGTAACTTCCAGTGAATATGATTTAATAAATTACATTTCTAATTGAAGTGATTTTGCCTTTTTTTTTTTTTTCTTAATACATTGCATTCTGATTTTATTTTACACTGATGTGTTTAAAATATTTCCTACCAACATTAACAACTTGACCATTAATGTTTTAGGTGAGTGTGACCTGCCTCTGAAAGCAGTAGGATTTTTAAAAGTAGGAAGATAAGAATTTTTGAAAAATGCTCTTCTTGTGAAGACACAAATAACTCAGTAATTCTCTCTCTATGTATAGATCTAGCTAATATTTCAAATGTCATATTTCATATTTTGAAGAGTTAATCTTTTGGATGTTTCTGACAGCTGAAGAAAAAATATCGTAGGAGAGTATCCAATAACTTTAAGTAAATGCAGCAAACATAAATAGAAGGAGAAATATAATGCTTTGTATGTCTTGATAGTACTGGGTTTCTGTACATGAAAAAAAATCCAATAGCAACCTAAACTTCCTTTGCACTGTTGAATATAAAAGATAGTGAACTAAACTCTGCTCCTTCCATGAGTACAACTGTCACTAAAGTCAATAAGAATCCTGTTGTGTATGGAAAGGGGAAATTTGGCCTTTAGTGCCTGTGAGTGAAGTATTGTGTGGCAGTGATGCTCAACAAGCGTGGAAATGACAGCTGGAAGATGAATATAAGAATATATTGGAAGTGACAGTGAGTCTGACTATATGTACAATCTTTTTTTGTAGAAATGAGTTAAAAGTAACATCTCAAGTACTGTCACTCTTCTTGCCACTTGCAGCTATTTTTATAAACCCAGAATAAGCAAAGTGGGCTATTGGCCAAATGTATCTATGTAGAATAAAAATTGAATTACTTCAGATTTAAAATTTTTTGTAACATTTGGTGTTCCTGGAAATGCCTGAAGGCAAAGGTATTTGAGTTCTTTATTAATTTTTATTTTTTATAATTCAGGTATATATAAGTTTAAATTGGTACAGCTGAACTTCAATGTATAAATAATTTCAGTCCTGTTTAAATCCACTGAGTATTGATACTCAGATTAATTTTCATTGAAGATTTTTCTTTTTTTTTTTGGTGAAAAGATAATGTGGCAATTTTGTAAAAAGGATTCCTTCCTTCAAAATTAGGCATGCATAAAGATACCTAATACTGTTGAGCATCTGTACCCATCATATCACTTTCAGTGAATTTTGTAACTAAGCAAATTTATTCATTTTCAAGAGAAACAGCAATATAAATTTGGATGGGAATAAAAGTCTGAGAATTTTGCTTTCTAGATCTCACACCTCTGAAGAGCACGATTAAATTAAAATTTGCCTAGGGCTTTTTACGTGCTGGTCATAAATCTTAAGAAGAAGAGGCATTATCTACTTCATGGATAACTCGGGTAGTCTGCTTTGGGAAGGACATTTCAGAGAGGGCCTTTTAGTATGAGTAGTGGGGTTTTTTTTTAACTCTGAAAGTATGAAGTCCTCTTTGGCAGTCAACCCTATTCAAAATGTAGAACACATAAAAAGCAACACTTAGGCAGTGTGGGACATAAGTTCCTTGAGGGGAAGAGTAGACATTAAAGAACTTTGTATATAGAGAGGTTTATCTTCTTCCTTAAAGAGGAAGTCCTTAAAGTCCTTTCTGACCATAAGGCTAACACTTCATAAATGTTCTTTTATTTCTTATTTTATTGTAATTACAGTAAATACTGAGAAAGGTATTTTCACATTTCAGTCATACTGATGTAGGTACGAACAAAGTGAACAGACCTTACACTTGATTTCAACTTCTGTTATCAGTATGTGAGAAAAGAGGCAGAAAAATTAACAAACCAACCCCCTCAAAAAAACCCAACCAATAAAAAAAAAAAAAAAAGAAAGAAAGCTAAATACTGAGTTTCCAAACTGCTTTTCAGGAAATAATCTCAGTACTACAACAATTCCCCACATTACTTTTGAACATTGAGTCTTTCTGCTTTTTTTTTTTTAAAAAAATGAAGACTTCTGGTAACTTTCATTGCTTTAGCTCTTTCCTATAATACTGTAATGTGTGCTCTTTAATAAAAGAGCTCTGGAATAATATTCCTCTAAGCAAATTTAATAAAGCTCTAGGGTGCATTCTGAAATCCTTCCTCCAGTCTGCAAATAAATGCAAGCTGTTTCCATGAAATACTAAAAACACAAACCTGGAGCCGCTCTGGATTTGAATGGTTGCAGCTGAGAATAGTATTTTACTTTAAAAGTTATAATTCAATTTCTGTAGTAGAGACCACTATTGTTATTTATTAGCTACTAAATTATCCTTTTGTTTTGTAGTTTGCCAGCTCAGAAAGTATATCCACAAATTCATGAAAATAACAAAGTTTTTAACTATTAAGTAATTCTAGCAACAAATCTTTAATTTTCTTATCCATTGGCATCTCATTTGTAAAATGGGGATAGCAATATCTACTAAATCTGACAAAACAGTTTTGTAACCATGAAAGGTTTTTAAGGATAAGCGTTGAAGACTGTAATCAAAAAGACCATCACTAAATTAAAAGATTCTCTACACAGTGCAAGATCTGAATGAAGCACAACAGATGAAAAGGGATTTCATGCTGAACAGTGCAGACAAAAAGCAATGTTGAGAATTTGCCTCATTCTGTAAGCATTTTCTAGCTCAAGGTACTGATCTTGAACGTAGGTATTCAGACTTAGCTACTAAATATGAAAAAATGAACACATGAACAGAGTTAACTGGAGAGAGGCCTAAAAAAAGGAACGCTTAGAAACCCAAAACATTGTGTGAGTAACTCCTGAATTGAAAGGAGTATACAAAAAAATCTGAATTGATACTGTACAGACAACTAGAAAAAAATTTAATGCAGCCTAAGTTTTAAATTGAATTTATAACCTCTACAGCATTTTTTATCCTTTTCAATTTACAGATGTTTAATCATTTGAAAATATACTTATGTTAATGGCTTGGAACTTTTCTTTCCTTAACATTTGGTTAATTATTGGTAGTTATTATTTGTAATAGAAAAAACAGAGAGATATTTTTTGCTTGGAAAAAAGTATATATGAAATTAAACTGTCTCCAAAGACAAAATTTAATTAAATGACAGCATCTGTAGGTGATGTATACCATGTTATGAGAATTTAAATAGCTGGTTTTTAAAATGTCTGGATCATAGTGCAGATTTTTACACTCAGGTTTATACAGAAAAAAATAGTCATTGATAAACATTGGTCCCTATGGCAGATTATCAACTTAGAATATAATGTCAGAACAACAGAACTTAATATGTTTACAACCATTCTACTCACTCAAGGCTTCCTTTATTTCAGACATAAAGAGGCAGCTGCTTAGGGTGAGATGAATCCATTACTATAAAGGCAGTCTATATGTTTAAATTTTGAAAGATAAATCCAGTCATAGGAACCTGAAACTGAAATTACTGGTGTTATGAATATTTACCCTATAACAAAAATTGGTTCCCTGATCTTTGGCTCAGGAAAACTGAACCTAAACTAAAATCCATTTTTTTTACAGAGGTATTTAGCACAATGTTCCTAAAATTTGATCTTACAGAATTAAGTGCTCCTACCATTAAAAAATACAGAAGAGCATGATACCATTTTAATTATGTATGAAAGGTAGTGTACTATGTACTAAAAAAATCCCTATTAGTAATACTTTCTCTTGCAGCTACTGTAAATGTAGTTAATCCACATTGTGCAATTATCTTTGTTGTTTCCTTTAACAATCAGGAAAAATAAGGAGAGTTTTGGAAAGACTAGAGAGTCAAATTGCAGCTTCTGGAAAGTACTGAAAGAATGAGAACATAATCATACAATCACTTTGGAAGCAAGAAGAGTTTAAGATACTACTATATCCTGATGGTTCAGTAGCAGAACATGCAGAATACTTAAATCAGAATATATTTTACACAAAGTCAGCCAAGTTGCCATGGGCCATCTTCAGGACTACTCTAAGACAAAACTATTTGGTGTTGCCCTGAAATGGATTAGGAATGCTTAAAGGGTTTCTCTGTTGGCTTTATTGTGGGTGTGATAAACTCCAGGTAAGTGGCAGTCACCCATAGCTGTCAAGAGGAATGTCTTCAATTACACCTGCTGCATTCATAAGATATATATTTGTGCTGTAAAATCCTGACAAGGTACATTGTTTTTTTTACCTTTGATAAAAAGCTGAATATAAGTTGCTACTCAGTGTTTCAGTAAAGAAAGTACATGTCATTCTGTAGTAAAACTTGCAGTGACTTGACAGTGTACTTAGCTCTGTGTTAAATAGAAGCACTTTTTCATCAGTGCTCAGTGAATAGTGTTTTTGGTGATAGCACATAGCATCCTGCAAACATTCAGTATTTAAATAGATCTTTACATAATGTATGGAACATTTTACTGCTATTGCAAAATAAAGGAAAGAGTCACAGCCTCACGAGTCATAATTGTTAAGTACTTTCTTCTGTGGTGTTGCACACCTGAAAAAAACAAACCCAAACTTTTAAAAACTCTAGTAGAGAAATTTGAATGGTAGTGATTAAATCCAAATTTGGAATGAAACTGCTTCAGTTACAAATAAATGTAATTCTTGTGGCAAGGTAAAGTAGAAACTATTCAAATACGCTGTGTTCATCTTTCTGTTTCCAAGGTTTTTGTTCTTATTATCATTTTTAGTAATGCTTTGTTACCTTGAACAAGCATTTTTAAACCTGTCATAACTTTTGTTGTCTGTCCTTACCCTTCTATTTTTATGAATTTCTAAAATATGCTGAATACGTCAACAGCGCAAATTGTAGTAGTAGTGCACAACTGGTAGATTTTGTTTGGTGAAGTAGTAAGCAATGTTGCAACTGTATAAGTTTTTATGGGTATAAGTGTGAGTATGTGTGTATGTCAGGTGTCTAGACATGACTGCAGTGAGAAGTTTCTAACATAAAAAAAAATGATGACATTTGATAAATTAATTCATTAACAACACATGATGCTACTGGCTAGTTCTTACACAATATTAATCATTATTACTGCATTTTCGAAACTTTTTGTTTAGCACTTAAACCTTAAATAAACTCTGACTGTACAAGGCTACAGAGGTGAAGCTGTTTAGTTATTGTTGAAACCTACAGTCTTTTGTGACTGTTAGTCACTGAGGCCCAGGAGATTGGTTGAGGGAGCTCATTGCTGAAAGAAGTCAAAACTGAAGTGAGTCTGTCCTCTTCTCTGTTTTTCCTTGCTTTACCTGGTGTTTCTGTACTGTTGTGCCCTTCCAAAGGGTCTGTGAGGGGGCCTTATTCGCTCCTGATACTGCTTTCACCATTTTTGATTTTTGCCGGTCATCTTTCTCATGTATTTGGATGCAGGATCTCTGCAGAATGCCTTGTTTATTTGAAATATCTTATTTTGCTTATCTTGTCCTTATATGAACTTTAGTTGCTTGAACGCATCCTACGTGCAACTACATGAATGTTTTTGCCAGCTTGGTGGTCATGCAGACATACACTTATGCAAGATGTTCATACATTGTCTTTAGCAATGCCATGATAATATTACAGAACATTTACATACTATTGATGTTTACGCTACTTTATACTTCTTTAATATGCTTATATTCAGTTATATTCTGATTAACCTATTTCTAATCTATAGGCCTTTTTTTTTGCTCATCTAAAACATAGCAGTGATAATAAAAACTAAACAGACTGAAGCAGTTTCAAATTTTCTTTTCAGTGGCAAAATTACGCCATATTTCTAGGATTATTTTGGGAGTACCATTAGCCTTTCATACATCTCACAGGTCTGATTCATGAGCTCATTAAGGTTAGTCAAACTTTTAAGCAGTTGTGTAACAGTAAGTACACTGTACAAGTAAGTGCAGCTTGTTCTAGAGTTCAAGTTAAGCATTTGCTTAGGAGCTTTGGCAACATCTCAAAAAATCTGTCTGAACTAGCTGAATTTTGATCAGTTAGAACTGAGCTTGTCCATTTTGTCCCTCAGTACAAACATGGTATAGGTTAATCCTAATACTGTGGACACTAAAAAGAGCAAGTCTAAAAAGATAAGGACAAATGACAGACAAGTTTTATGCTATAAGATGGGTTCAGAGTCGTGGAGGATGGCAGTTGTGTGAGTCTGACATCTTGCTAGCAAAAAATTTCCTAGGAAACAGCCACGACTGCAGTACATGCTCATTAATTACACCAAAATAAGATTTAAAGTCAGTGATTCACATATCAAGTACTTATAGGCTGTTATTAAATCTACTTGAAAGAAGTACATACTGCTCATCCATGTTAGTCTTCTACTTGTCCATTGCACAGATTAGCAATGATCACTAAAGACCAGAGAACAGACAAAGGATGAGAATCCCATAGAAGATGTATCTGAAACGTATTGGAATAGCAGTAGTTTTCTATTATAGTTTTTCTGTCTCTGTGGCAATAATTTCAGTCTTGCAAATGACGAAAAGAAAGAATGAAAAGCTCACCCTGATTTGCTTGCACATTATTTAATACTCAGTAAAGCTGTGTGTTTACTCTGTTGAAATGCTGGTTGCTCAGAGAGTATTTGTACAGTATAACACTAAACATTTGTGCACGTCTTTTCACATAAAGTTCTGGTGTGGGCTAGGGTCCTAAGTATAATGAAGAATGTTTTCATTTTGTATCAAACTGTCATCTATAAAAAAGCACTTTTATCACAACATGCATGATGACATTTTCGTAGCATTTTACTCCTACAGCCTTATCAGTGGAAACTTGAGGAAAAGTGAGGAAGTGAGGAACTCGATGAGAAACATTTCTTTCTTCACTTGTTTTATTTCCAGTAGAGAATAATTTGAGAATCCTGTGGTAAAGGTTGCGCTGATATGTTTAGAAGGCTGTTATATTTTGCTGTACAATTTTATCAGTTGTAGTTTGGATGTTTCAATTTCTCAGACCTGAAGTCTTGATAAAGATCTAAGAGAACTAGAGAAACTGATTGAATATCTGCAAGGGCAGAATCTAAAAGCAACACTATGGGATATGTAATAGAAAGTAGACACTATTTCCAGGTTCTAAATATCTCTAAGTAACTGAAAATTGACAAGAATGAGGATAAAAACAAGTTTGAGTAACGGCCTCTATTTTAAAATGTAGGGTTTTTTCTAAATTAAAATGCCAAGCGTAGATGCTTAAAGGGTTTTTATCAAGCATAAACTGATAGTGAGATTAGATAGTGAGATAGAATGTCTGGGATTCTACGTACTTAAAAGAACACTTTAAGTTAAATATTTTTTTCCGCAGAAGGATGTTGAACTTTAGGTGATTTTGACCTATACAGTTCTCCAATTTTAGAACAGTCTACGTACTTAAAAGAACACTTTAAGTTAAGTATTTTTTTCCGCAGAAGGATGTTGAAGGTGAGTTTGACCTATACATTTCTCCAATTTTAGAACAAAGAGATGACCCTTAGGCGTCTAAAAGAAAAAAAAAAATGCCTGTGAAGATATTAATGATAAAACCATAAAGTAAATATGAAGATTATTAGATTCCATTGGTCACTGTCACAGTATTGCTTCTTCTTAGCTTTTAATCAATCAGTGCCAAATAATATCTACATACAAAGTCTTTCTGTACAGCAAATACACTAAATGCAGGTCACCAGATGAATGAAAGGAGACACTCACAAACACAAACGACTGCATGTTTAAATTTATTTTAAGTGCCTGCCTTTGACAGCAATAGATTTCACTATTGTTAGGAGATAAGTTTTCTAACAGCGACAGTCATGCCAGCCTTCCACTGTAGAGTCAATGTGCTGTTGCAAGACAAGTAACAGCAATGATTCTTTAATGTCTATGACTTTCCCTAGAAAGGTCAAATCCATCAATATAAGCATAAAGAAAAAAAAAAAAAAGTATTCTCCTATATATTGCTACATATTCAAATAATCTGCCACCTTTTCAGTCCTTTGTATAAATTGTTGTGCAGTAGCAGTGATAAAAAGTACTTATTTTAATGGAAGAAAATCCCACTAACATATTAACTTTCTTTTATGGCTATCATTTGAAAGTCATTATAAATCTTTCTAATAGAAGTTGTAAATGCTGAACTACATTTGACTTGAAGGTAAAATACTAAAACATTTAGCACTACAAGATGAAATGCAAATTTCAGCCAATGTATTTCATTATGAATTTGGTCAAGTCTTAATGTTTTTATGCATGATTCCAAGCATTGATTATGTACTATTATCTTAAACCATGTCTCACAGATATTCTATTTCAGACTACTTATACAAGATTATTTCCCTAATATGTAAATGTAATAAATATGCCACCTCCAATTTTTGAATTTTCACCTGATTGCAAATGTTATTGGTTTTTTTAGAATCAAATAGTTCATACATAATGTGATGAAAGAGGCCAAACTAATTCTAAAATAAAACTATTGAATTTTTTCTCAGTAATTAGGATGGTAAATTTTTAAATACTATTTAATTTTGAAACATCTGTGGAAAAGGACTTTACGAAAAGATTTCTTCCTTCAGGCTTTGGAATTAGGCATAGTGCAAAATATTGTTTTTCATAAAGTGATAGTTCTAATGATTTATTTATGGATGGAATCAAAGTTGTAGTTGGAATACAGTGAATTACTGGCGCTGTTGGATCTGGCTTCAGTGAAGCAGAGCATGTAATATTTCAGCGTGTTTCAATAGTAATGTTGCTTTTGAAGAACAAGTTTTTCTGAAACAGTGAAAAAATACTTCAAAATTTGCGGTATAGGTGTGGGATATTTCTTCACTCAGCCTTGTTTCTTACACTGGTTACAGTCTAAACTGTAACACTCATAATATACTTTATTTAAGGTGGTTTGCAATGGCCCTAGCAGCCAGCAAGCAGCCAGTCATTTCCAAATTTCTGGAGAAATCTCTTTGTGCCCCGAAGTTGTGACAAGGATCTAACTGCAGAGAAATAGATATCTTAGCCAGTGCATGTATTTCAAGCCATTCCCCTGTTGGAATCATCCTGAAGTCATGCTAGCATGTTATCAAATCAGTGGAGTGCCATGTGTCATAAAGAAAATGGGAAAATATGGAGCATTTTATGCAATGGCATACAGCTGACTTTCACTGACACTAATTGTTCATTGCTTGTCGTGTTATTTTGTCATGCTCTCCTCTCCCCTATGTGATAATCCATGTTTATCGACCAACAAAACAAAACCATTCAAGTGTTTGAATAGTCATCACACTGTGCTGCTAAAAGCAACTTTTACCCAGAAAGAATACAATAAATGAAGCCATTGATTAAGCAGCCTGAATGATGTGACTAATGACCATTCAGTAGTGTGTCCCTTAAGACTAACTTCAGCAATTCCAAGTGGCTACAGACCAACATCAAACTCACAAAAACGGTAGTCTGCCCTTTGAAAAATGTTGGGAAATACCAGTCTTACAGTGCAACTTTGCTTTGAAAAAGCACATCCTAATTGCTGCCCTCCTATGCTGTAGTTGCATTAGCCATCTCACAACAGGTGTTGCCCACAACAGCTGCTCTCAGTTACTGTCTTCGGATGGTGGTTGGGCAGGTTCCAGTTGTAATTGAATACTTGGCCAGTAATACTATATTTTGAGTATGTCCTGTTTTATCTGGCTCTTAGTCTTGAAAATTTCTTGTTTGCATTGTGAATATGCAAACTCCCAATATTTATTAAAGGTGAGTCATGTCCCTGCCCATGGCAGAGTGGTTAGACCAGATGATCTTTAAAGGTCCCTTCCAACCCAAACCAGTCTATGATTCTAGGATTTTAATATGCTTTGGATATTAAGGACTCTTTCTAATATCCGCGTATTTTTACCAGAATTTTTCATACGGCCTTTTAACACTTTCTAAAAATGGTTAGGTTAATCTTCAAAGGTTTTCTCCTGCGTAAGTTCTGCTCAACACCTTTACACATTCTTTTTCTTCTTCCTTATGCTGCTCCAATGGTGGAGTATCCTCAGCCAGAAAGAAAACTGTGTTGCTGTGAAGTGTTTTTAATAAACTGGAGACAGACATATGGCTTGAAAATAAGTTGGAAACAGTAGTGCAACAAAGCAGCACTGCGGTCCTTACTGACATCATTTTCCTGTACCAGCCCGACTGTAATCTCTTGACAGTGTTTGGAAAATGCAAAAAAACTGCAACTCAGTAGGCATGTGCCCAGTCACGTGGAGTAAATGCATTCCTAGACTTACCCACTTTGTTGTTGGATTTAATGCATGACTGATTGAAGCACCATATTTTCCCAAGATCTCATGATGGTATCTTGAAAGCAAAGATCTGCCAACTGCTACAGCACATTTCTTTTAGAGCTAACGCAAAGCACTTTATTTTAATGTCTGTAGCTATAGCTGCTGAAGTGGGAGAGGAGAATTGTCCAGGTACTCAGGACTCTCTGAAGATCACGTGGAGGCTGAGGCAGTTGCCTAGGACAGGCACAGTAAAATGCAAGTGCTCCAGCCTGCTTCATTCTTCCGCAGGGAAGCACTGTCATTCCCTTAATAGATTCTGGGCACCACAAAAGGGAACGTGGATCTAACCTCAAGTCCTTCTCCCACAGAGCATATAAGGCAGGTCCAACTACTATGTGATACAAGCAGATGTCTGAAAATAATTGTTCTTTGGGCTGCACTGACGATCAAGCCACTAATTGGATTAAGCTGTAGGAGGAACTAAATATGGCTCTTCAAGTCAAGAGGTCAAAAAAATCCTCATTGTGACCTCAGGAAAGTCACTTAACCTTTCTGAGCCTTAGATTTTCCAATTACTTCCACTGTCATTCATTCTGTAGATTTAATATAACAGCAAAGGATGATAATAGTTCACTGAGGACTTCAGAGTTTTAAATAATTGATGTTATAAAGCTTTTGAACTCATCAAGGAGGAAAAAGGTTGATCAATCAGAATGGCATAGGATGACATTCCCAGCACATTATGAAGCCTGTTTTTGCCTCACTAAGAGGTTACTGAATAGCAGCTTGTTATTGGAAAAGCATGTTATTGTTAGAGGAACCTGATGGAAATACTTCCTCCCCCTCATCCCCATTTTAAATGTACAAATTCAAGTTGGAATAATTACATTTTTTTCACTGTATCAGCAGTAGTACTTTCATTTAAGTGATAAAAAAAGGATAGCTTGTCTACACATATGGTCACTTGCATTTTTAATAGCTGATTTGTGCTTTGGTTTATTATAATACTATTATAATACACAGAAAAAGTACATGTAAACAGAAAGAAGAAAATCATAAGAAAATGAAACAGTAAATGCAATTTTCTTAGTTGTGTTTATTTATAATCTTTTAAAAAAAGTCTCATTGTGTTTTATGTATAGAGTTTCTTATTCTGGGCACTATACTTCCTGAGTTTTGTCACTCGGATGGTAATGAATGCACAGACTTTTATGATTTCATATATTATTTAAACATAATTTTTCCAGGAAAATATTTGTGTCAATTGTGCTGCTTTTTCTTTATTAAAAGAGTAAGCATGAAAGATTCCGAATGAAGCTGGATGATCAATTCTAATTTCTTTTCCAGAAGATGCTTTGAATATTTTTCAGAGATTCAAGAGAAAAGGAACAGGAAAAAAAAAAAAAAAGGAGAACAAAAAGTTACAAAATGGAAATGTAAATCAAACTAACTTTTTTTTAAATTATATTTTTAGGTTTTTGTAGCTTTTTATATGGTCTTCCCATTACCTTCTGTGAGAAAAACATTATATAAAAGGGAAAGAGAATAAGAATATAGGATAGAAAAAGAGATAAATCTAGAAAAGAATATATTATTTTATGAGGTTTTGTTTGCTGTTTTCTTTTTAAAATGTTTCTTCCTGTTTCTTCTTTATTTTTTGCCATAATGGCCCTGTAATGAATGATACCATTCCATTAAAACAGAAAAGTTCAGTAACTTAATATAATTATAGTAAGACCATTTCAGTAACTGCACTGCATATAATATTCCTAATTGTATCAAAAATCAGCATACACGTATATTCTTGAATCCCGCATTCAAGACTGGGACAACCCCTGGTATCAATGCAGGCTAGATGGTGAAGGGATTGAGAACAGCCCTACAGAGAAGGACTTGGGGGTGCTGGTGAATTGAAAGCTGGACATGAGCCAGTAATGTCTGCTTGCAGTCCAGAAAGCCAACCATGCCCTGGCCTGCATTAAAAGAAGCGTGGCCAACAGGTCAAGAGAGGTGATTCTGCCCCTCTACTCCACTCTGGTGAGACCCCACAGGAAAGACACAAACCTGCTGGAGCGGGTCCAATGGAGGACCATAACAATGATGGGAGGGCTGGGAGGGCCTCTCCTATGAGGACAGGCTGAGAGGGTTGGGGTTGTTCAGCCTGGAGAAGAGAAGGCCCTGGGGAGGCCCTATTGTGGCCTTTCAGTACTTAAAGGGGGCCTACAAGAAAGATGGGGACAAACTTTTTAGCAGGGCCTGTTGTGACAGGACAAGGGGTAATGGCTTTAAACTAAAGAGAAAAAATTTAGACTATTTTTTCACAATGAGGGCAGTGAAACAGTGAAATATGTTGCCCAGAGGGGTGTTAGATGCCCCATTCCTGGAAACATTCAAGGTCAGGCTGGACGGGGCTCTGAGCAACCTGACCTAGTTGAAGATGTCCCTGCTTATTACCAGGGCATTGGACTAGGGACCTTTAAAGGTCCCTTCCAACCCAAACTATTCTATGATTCTATGATTATTATATAATGTCAGATCTAAAAGGAAAAAGAAGGTGTTAACATTTGGGATTTTTGATTTGTTCTATTTATAAAATCAGTGGATAGTTTGTGACTACATGCAGCAGCTCAAAGTTATACTAACTCCTATAAACATGTATTATGTTATTTTGGAATGGATATGAGTCACTCATCATTAAGTCAAAGATTTTTGTGTAGAAAATAATTCTTGCCACTATATTCCTTGAAGTTATAAAATGAATCAGACGTATCTGCTGTGAGAACAGGAATTATTCTTCTCTGCTTTTGAAAAAGCATGAAGCAATTTTAAAATAATTTCAAAATTATTTAGAAGCTCAAAATGATAAATTATAGACTATGATGTTTGACTTACATAGATTCCCATCAAACTAAATGTTATGGGACTGTTAAGGTTAAAGGGAAAAAAATTATGCCAATAGCAAACAGCCAAAGAATTTTAAAAGCTTATTCTAGTGTCCATCTGGGGCCTGATTCAAAGTTATGGAAAACAAAAAATTCTTCTGAACATGAATGCTTCCTTAAAGAAAGTCACGTGTTGGTTTGCACTAGTTGCATCACCTTTGCATTTTCATTTTAGGCATAAAAAACATTCAGTAGAAGGAAATAAACAACAACAATTAAAATGCATTCTTATAAAACCACTGATGTTATTCAGCCAAGGAGACTTTCTACAGAATATGGGGTGCTCCCAATACAGGTTATATCCTACTAAAATAAATTACCTGGGAATTGAACAGTTGCTCTCCAAATGAAAGAAACTGGAATAGTTGACATGCATTGTTTAACCTTTACAGCTTTTCCAGCTCTTTCCTTCATGCATTGTTTAACCTTTACAGCTTTTCCACATTATGGATAGAAAAGAGGTAAAATAATTGTACATATCTGCCCACACTTCTGTATTTGTGACTCTTACTGGATCTTTCCACCAAGCTCATGCCTGAAAGAAAAGCACTTCAGTGGAAAAGACCATTTTTTAAGTAGGACCGTTAAGACATAATAGAAGAGTCAGCATTGGCCTTCCTTCTCTTCAGCCAGGGAGAAAACAGCAATGTCTCTGATCTGCTTACAACCATGTCAGCGACGGGCAACTGCTGGCTCATTTCTCAGATCTACTTTTGCAGACCTGAAGTGACTCTGCTTGTCCACAGTCAGAAGTAAATAAGGGCCACACTCAGGCTGTGGAGGTCTTTCTGTGAAGTTCAGTTCCATTAGTCCTCTTCATTCTGGCTATGCAGAATGAATTGGATAGTTGAAGGACATCAGGTGTTCTTTAATAGGCAAAGTAGGATTGTATAACCCAGGGAGAAAGTTTCCAACTGCTGTTGATGCTTTAAAACCAAGCCAGTAATTACTTTTTTGTTATTGTTGTATTTACTGTATGGTTGTATAGGTGGTGTACTTATTTGCAAACAACTACTATATTATATCAAAATATATTAATTCTGAAAAAGTGAGTAATTTTCAAGTAACATGCTTAATGTGGGAGGTGGTCTAAACCAAAAGAAATCTCAAACCAAATTATACATTTTTTCCCATATTTTTAAACTTATTCTCTGTAGCTGTGCTATCATGCCTTACAGTCCCATCAGTCCCTTAAAAGTTCATTATCTTCAGAACAGACACAAACAGCTAGAAGGTGGCTGATAAACAAAACCATTAGCCCAATTTTTCCATTTACTTTGAGGGCTCAGAAAGAGGTACTGGAAAAATAACCCTCATTAAACAGCTGTTTGTTTCGTTTCCAGTTGCAGCGTGCACCACACTCCTTCATCTCAGGACTGAGTATGCTGCTGTTAAACTATTTGGTATAATTTAGTGAATAAGTGACTGTCTCCTTTGAAAAACTGAACTGGAAGACACATGCAACGTGAACATGACAAGTCTGGTCAGATTCAGATGAGTTTGCACAGTTTCTTGTTTACAATTTCCAAGCAGTATCCAGTAATATCAGTGTAGTTACTTCATCTATTTTGTTGAAAGTTAGAACTAAAGCATATTTTCATATGCTTTTCTGTTGATTTTAATTTTTCATCTTCTATAATGTATACTCTAGCTTGTAAAAGAGATGCTTCAAGAAATCCAGGCTATAGGATGTTAATGAAAGAAAGTTTACATTTATTTTAGGGCAGGCCTACATTACTTTTTAAATTTGTGGCTCTCCACTTTATTAATATTTTGTTATAAAAGTGCCTCTAGTGGCAACAAATTAACAATAATCTGATTGTACAACTTAATAATAGAATTTTCACTTAAAGATCATTTTATAGCACTATTCAAATGACCTGGGGAACAAGACCAATAAAGACTGATTTTAGAAAAAAAAAAAAAGAAAAAAGAAAAAAGAAAGAACTTCCTATTTAATACCTCAGTAAATGGCTTGTAACAATTTAAAATTATTTTTTAGACTGGTTTGTAGATGCAGGCAAGTATCATTTTACTTACATTTAAGTTCCAAATCAATGAAGTCAGTTATGTTGGAAGGAATTCTCTCAGCACAATTAAGAATAATCATATTTTTGAAGTTACAAAGAAGACTATACTGTCATCCTGCAATTTTCTCAGTAAAAAATCATAATTCAAGAGTTTAAGTGGTATCATTTATTAAAATAACAGTACTGTGTAAATTTGCATGCATATTGTCTGATATACAAAAGAATGTGAAAAAACATAACTCAAACATAATTCAACATAATTCAAAACAGTTCACTATAATGGAATTCAAATTTCACTGGGCCCTGTATTTTCCTGGTACTTTAATGATCTCTTGGTCTTCATGAAGTTATTTTATTGCCTACTAATTTGAGAAATAACCAATGATGTGTTTGCACTAACTTCCAGCCTTGCTACTGAGAAAGCAGCAAAGTCGCCGCGATCCTTACGGTAACACTTATCATAGGCAGCTAAATATATTTGTTATGATTCATTGAGAACTGCTGGTGTAGGAAGTTAAATAAATAGCTTTTCAGAGGGGATTATAAAATGAGTGAGAATCAGTAGTTTGTGTCAGCCCTTACTAATACAGGTAATGCTCCACTGCTTAGGGCCTCCTGCTTAAGGTAGGCAATACCATGATGAATTTGCAGATGCTGGCTGCTTACAATTGCTTTTTGTTTGACTAAATGCTGAAAGTGACAATACCCTCAGGCAGAAAGAAAAAAAAAGAATTGATTTATATATAAAATACAAACATGAAATCCATGTTGGATTAAACATTTGATCTGACCATAAATAAATATTATACTGGAGACATGAAGGGTAATTTGCACTCCAACATTAGTCTTATGCCAACATTTGCTATTATGAAGAATTTTAACAGTTCTTCTATCCTGAAGTTTCTTACTTCCTCTAAACATATGTTGACAATAGCTAGAATGATACCAATGGCCAAAATGCATCTCTTATTAACCTTTTTTTTTTTCTTTTGTAGCCTTCAGTTGTATTGGACGCATTGCACTCAGAAACTGGCTATAGGCAAAAGGGAACAAATCATATATATGGAGCTAAGAATTTTTTGTTAGTCCAATTAATGTTTTAGTAGTTTCATCAAGATACAGTAAACAGATATTGTTAGTAAAATTAACACACTTGGTCCAAATTAGTGGAAACAAGTCTTTAGAACACAAAAGTTAAAACATTTACACCAAAAAAACAAAGCAAACAAAAATTCTCTTCCTAGCATCTGCCTGTTTTCTCAGATGTGACAGGCACCAGCCCACCCAGAGCCATGCACACAAAGGGCTATGGTTTTTCGGGAGTGACTGGGGTGGGGATGTGTGTCCCCCCTCTCTTACCCCCAGAGCTGAAGCTGGAGCAGAGGAGGCAGGAGTCATCAAACCAGCAGCACCCAGCTCAGGCAATGGAGAGGCTGAGCCCCTGCACGGCCAGGACAGCATGCAGCTGGGGACCTCCTAATAGCAAAATCATATTTACTTGGAAGAAAAAAAATGGTACTGCATTGTTCGGTTATGAAATATGAAATGAAGAAGATAAACTCCTATCTGACTTCAATAATAACATCAATCTGCCTCCCTTCTACAAAATAAAATCAGTATGTCTAATACTTATAAATTGTAATTTCATTTTCTCCTTCATTTCTTGCTTCCTGCCAAACTTTCCACCATCCAATGATACATTATCCGTCTATCGATACATCGATCTATGAATCTACCTATGATCCAGGCATAAAAGAAACATGATAAATTGTAACTTTTACTAGTTGAATTAATCTGACAATTATCTGGGGAGAATTTGTGTGCTGCTGTTCATAATTTTCTCTCGCTCTAGTTAAAGACAAGTAGGAAAAAATGTGAATTTTTTTTTAAAAGCACCTGCCATGTTCCTGTAATGTTGCTCGGGAAGCTTTTCACATAAGTTTCTTTCCAGGTTTCATTTCCTGTGGGAGTGGACCCACGGGAGATAATGGAAAACTGGAGCAGGCTGTACCATCCACTAAGGGTTGTACATGGGTCCTTGCTAACCCAGCCAGAAACAGAGGTTGTGGAGAAGAAGCCTTAAGATCTTCTTGATGTGACCTGCTTGCTAAAGACCCCACAGAAGACTGCTGGTACAAAAGGTACCTCCATCAGCTTTGCTGAGTTTTGGCAGTTAGGACAGGGAATGTGTTACCTTCTCCTCCCGTGCTCCTCATGGCACCAATAGCCCGTGTGAGCTCTAAGGGATCGGCCCCATTAAACACAGGTCATTAGCAGTCAGCCTGTTAATGGTTATTGTGTTCGTGAAACAGGATTTACATAGTGTGGTGAAAGTAAGTGCTAGTTGTCCCTGCATTGTTACTGGACCTGGTGTACAGACATTGAAGACAGAGCAAAAAAATTTGACAACTGTTACTCCTTGGTACAGAAAAGACCAGCCCTGTCTTACAAGTCAACCCATGACTCCATTTTTATTTGCCTGATCTACAAAATAAAAAAATTAAAGATAATTATAACTCCTTTCTTATTTTCTAATTAGATAAAACTTTATCTCATCAATATTCTAGGGTTCCAAACCATGCCTATTTTAGGTTGTTATACTCTATCATTCCTATGCGTGATGTACAGACTAAACAGATACTCTCTGTAATTCATTAATATAAATGCTTGAAAATTAGATATACTTTCCACCATCATCAATATCTTAGTGACAACTCCACTGATATCCCGAAAGCTGATAGAGTCAGCTGTCTTTAGTAGCTGAAACTCAATGCAGCTACTTTTCATACTGCCTTCTTTCCTATGTTTTTATAGTGAAAGCTGATAAAAAATTGCTTTCTGCATTCACTGAGAAGAGGCTAACAGTATTCTGCACTGCAGATTACAAATATTAGCAGCAGCACACCCATTCTGCCTAATAACAAATGTCTCTCCTTTATCCCCACACGGCTGGCAATGGTAGTTGACATAAATAGGAATTGCCTTTCCTTCAAATGTCAGCTGAAGGAGGGCTTAGAAGAGCACAGCTATCCATTACTGTGCTAAGAATACCAACAAAACCCACATATCTGATGCTGAAAAAAAGGCTCATTTTTAATTAGTGCCTCATGAAAGTAATTAGAATGCCTACTGGGGAAAAATGTAGAAAAGCTGGGGTTTGTTGTCTTATTTTTTTTCATGTATTTATTCTTTGTAGTGCGATTATGCAAAACATCTGTTGCATTGTGAGACACACAAGAAAGGAAAGAAGAGTATGAGAGAAGAAAATATGAGACATTTTCATTTATATATTTTTCGGTGTTGCTTAATGCAAAAATCCCTTTCAAAAAGCTCCAGTCTCCCTAATACTTTCAACAATGATTTCTTAATTTGAAAATTATATTCAACCAGCAGTAAAAACTATTGATGTAAATTTAATGAATGAAATCTCTCAGCTTACAAATCAAAGGAGCAGAAAAAAACCTCCTCAGCCCCTTTTACCTGGGACATAGCTTATATTCCCTGAATATCTTTGAATGAGGTTTTACAGAATGACAGCTAACACTATAGGACAGATGTCTTTTAGGTATAGATCACCACCAGCTAAGGATCGTTTCTGTAGTATTTATTTGGTTGGGTAAGAGGACTATAATATTGACCTGTTCAGTTTACCTCCATGTTATACTAAACTTCTTGTTCAAAGAAGCTGTGTTACAGTGTAAAAATGAATGTTAGCACTCAGAAATAATTCCAAAGGAAAAAAAGAAAAAGTAGCTTTTCATGGATCTTTAACTCTTTGTGAAACTGCAACATTAAACTGTAAGTTTTACAGGCTAGTCTACTGCGCATCCGAACATCTCAAATAATGGAAAAGTAAATAAGAAGTAAATAGAACATAATACTGTATTTATTTTGGCAGTCTTTTACATTTACTTTGAGCCTGTGGAAATGCCTTTAAAAATTGGAAGAAATAGTAGAAAATCAACTTTTCTATTTCCTGTGTTCTGTACAATTACTAATCCAGTTTTCCTTTGTGGAGGATGGACCTAGAACTTTTTGTGTTTTTATGAAGGAATTATCAAGAAGCAGAGAATTCAGCTCAATAGTACAGAATTATAACATCACTTTCAGTTCTCATGTCTCAGACACACTCTTTTGGAACTTTTGAAAGATGTAATGCATTTGTTGGAAGACTATAAAATATAAAATATGTGGCATTCAGGAAAATTTAGGGAAAATGATAAACACTAGTTTCTATCTTAAATGAAAAATATAGGAGATAAATAAATCAATAGAACACCGAATATATCTATCTGTGTGTATAAAATAAGTATTTGGGAAAGCCTATTTACACTTAGTTCATTACACATACACATATGGCATGTGTATAGGCATAACTCCAGGTCTGTATCCCTCTTGCATACTAATTTAAAGCTTTATTTTCTCAGTTAAAAACAACCAGCAAATGGAATCTAGTCAACCTTTCAATGACATTTGTACACTGCAGTAAAAAAAAAAAACCAACAACAAACCACAAAAAACCCCAGCAAAACAGAAACCACAAAAAAAAGCCCAACAAAAAAAAAAACACCCCCAAGCCCTTCTCCTCAGGACTGCTCCCCACTCAGCCTGTATTTGTGCTTGAGGCTGCCCCAACCCAGGTGCAGAACCCTGCACTTGGCCTGGTTGAACTTCATGAGGTTGGCATGGGCCCACCTCTCAAGCTTATCCAGATCTCTCTGGATAGCACCCCTTCCCTCCAGGGTGTCAACTACTTATAAAATAAGTATTTGGGAAAGCCTATTTAGAGAACTGTTGAGATGAATGTACACAATGGGGCTGTTAAATAGAGAATTACAAAGTTTACAAAAAATTCAAAGAAAAAATAGCCATATGAAATACAGATTTTAGAGTCGACTGGAGGGACCACTCTTCTTTCGATGCAGCCCAGAATATGGTTAGCTTTCGGGGATGTGAATGCACATTGCCAACTCATGTTGAGCTTCTCATCCGCCAGCACCCCCAAGCCCTTCTCCTCAGGACTGCTCCCCACTCAGCCTGTATTTGTGCTTGAGGCTGCCCCAACCCAGGTGCAGAACCCTGCACTTGGCCTGGTTGAACTTCATGAGGTTGGCATGGGCCCACCTCTCAAGCTTATCCAGATCTCTCTGGATAGCACCCCTTCCCTCCAGGGTGTCAACTACTCCACACAACTTGGTGTCATTGGCAAACTTGCATCAAAAGAGGGTAGATTTAGACTAGATATTAGGAAGAAGTTCTTTACTCTGAAGCTGGTGAGACACTGGAACATGTTGCCCAGTGAAGTTTTACCCCATCCTTTGAAGTCCTCAAGACTAGGTTGGATGGGACTTTGGGTAATCTGGTCTAGTGGGACATAGTGCCCATGGTAGACATATTGGAACTGGATGATCTTTAACGTCCCTTCCAACCCAAACCATTCTATGATTCCATGGAAAGCTCAATCTCTAGCCATTTCAACTAAAGCTAAATAAGTAATTACACAAAATGTAATGTTATCTTTAAGGATAATCATAGGATTGTATTGTAACATAATTCAGGATGGATGGGACCTCAGGAGGTCTCTACGGCAATTGCTCACTCAAAGCAGGCTCAGCTATGGGGTCGGATCAGGTTGCTTAAAGCTTTATACCATTGCGTCTTGAAGACCAGGGATGGAGCCTGCACACCTTCTCCAGACAACCTGCTCCATTGCTGGACTGTCTTCATAGGGAAAGAGCCTTTCTTTATATCCAATCTGAACATCTCTTTTAGATTTATGCCATTGACTATCATCTTTCTAGCATGTACCACTGTGAAGAGCCTGGCTATGTCTTCTTGATATTGTCAAAACCATGTCTTTTCCAGGTTAAACTGATTTGCCATATCTAGATTGAATCTCAATAGAGCAGCTATAACAAAACATACACTTAGTTCATTACACATACACATATGGCATGTGTATAGGTATAACTCCAGGTCTGTATCCCTCTTGCATACTAATGTAAAGCTTTATTTTCTCAGTTAAAAACAACCAGCAAATGGAATCTAGTCAACCTTTCAATGACATTTGTACACTGCAGTAAAAAAAAAAACAACAACAAACCACAAAAAACCCCAGCAAAACAGAAACCACAAAAAAAAGCCCAACAAAAAAAAAAACAGACAAAGAAACAAAAAACATATCTAAAACAACAAGTGGAATGGAAGTTTAGCAGTGTTCCCTGAGGAATAAAAACCATTTCTGATGGCATTTAAAAATGAAATGAGAATCCATCTCTTTGTAACAACAGTAAGTCTGCTTCACAGCCCTGTGAAGGAATTACTGCACACATGTGACAGGACTCACTCACTCTTTCATAGCATCATAACTTTGATGTCTAGATTGTACATATCTACATAGAGCAAGCATTTCTCCATACCCTTTACAAAGAAAAAGTTGTCCCTCTAAGGGACAACTCATTCAACCTGTCTTAGAGATCTACCTTATAGAGGTCAGCTAGGGACCAACATGCAGGATGGCAGTAAGATATCTCATCTACGATGTGGTATGTACAATCGGAGGCAAATTACAAGTCCAGACACGAAGTGTACCACCTAGTTTTATATATACTAACGTGAATCTAATTCTATGAAATGTGACAGTAGGCAATGCACAGTACATATTTTCATTCTGAGAAATGGGCTTTAAAACAGGGAAGCAATTCTATGTTCATTTTGAAGGTAAATGGGATAAAGACCTGAAATGTGTGTGACATACAATAAAGTCATTTATATTATCTAGTTTTCTCTCCAAACCTAATTCTTTGTAACTACTTAATGTTGGAAGATATGTTAATAAGACACCAGAATATAATTATGTAGCCCATAAAAGCCCAACAGGGCTTCTATTTCTGTAAGTTACTAGTGATTTATACTTTCTTTTTTCTATTGGAACTAAGATATATAGTGCACAGGGCTGATGCTGCATGTTCTTTTGTGTTAGACAAAACATGATTTCCATATAGATGGTTTTGTTAAAAAATAATAGGATCTTCTTTTATGTAAGACTGTGAGACCACCTGGCTTTCTGGTACAGTAGCTGAATCACTGACTAAACACTGAATCTGCATCTGACTGAAAACAACCTTTTATTTCTCTGGATGAAACAGCCTACTAAAATATTTTGATGTAACTCAGTGTTAGTTTCAGTAGAATGCGCTTTATCATCTTATACACATATTGTTAATAGGTCACAAATTAAATTAATTTTTCCCAAGTTAAGTCAGTTTTTTCTGTGGCTGTAAGTGATCTCCCTGCATTTATCTTGACCCACAAGCTTTTCGATCTTCTCAGGCTGTCCTATTGAGGAGGGAGAGTGAGTGAGCATCTGGCTGAGGGTGTGGACAGCAACAAAGGTCAATCCACCACACTTCAACAAAGAGGCCAAGGAGACAGCCCTTTTCCTTCTCCCAGCTGCAGTCCGGTTGTGGTCCCCAGCCCTGCCAGTGTCAGGCACACCAAGGGCTATATTTTGTCAGGCAGTAACTGCGCTGATGGGTGTCACCTTGTCCCCAAGTGGGGCCAGCCCAGAGCTGATGCTTGAGCCCAGGAGGCAGCAGCTGGTGGTTCTGGTGCAGGGATTGAACCAGCGACACCCGGCAGAGGCCACAGTGAGTCTGAGATGCTGCACTGCTGGGTCAGTGCACAGCCAGGCCTCCCACTGCTAAAAGCAGAAACCATATTTACTGGGCTACAGTCTATTTTGTCACACTCTTTCTTTTTTTTCACCATCCTTGCATTTTAATCCTTACCTCTTCTATTTCTACTACATCCATTCTGAGAGGTGGTAACATAAACCACAGCCCACACCGAAGATGTGGACTACCACAGCATCAAGCTACACAGTGATATAATGACATGCTAAATCTTAATTCCCATTCTTTTTGTAGTAATTTATGAAATTCTGCTTGCTTTTTGGACTATTTATGAATTTTGACCCCTATATTGGCTAGAAGAACTCATGTTTAAATGTTACGAAGTCAATTCATCATGTATGTATAATTGGAATTGGGTTTTCCTCGTATAAATGGCTTTATACCAATTCTAAATATCATCAGATGTTTCATCACCCAGTTATTCAGGTGTCATAGGATCATTCTACATCTCTTCATAGGTACCTTTAGATTTTTTTATACAGAATAATTTTTCAACAGTCACAGACTTTGCATCTTCGACATAATTTTCAAATAATTCATTAGCAAATGGTAACTTCTCGTTCTTGTGTAACTATTCATCTATTCTGCTCTCTGTATTCCTCCTAAATAACTATGAATCCATTCAATAATAATCCCTTATTATTGTTAATCCCCTTTAATGAGGCAATTTCTCTTTTAAAAAAAATTAATTATTCGATATTGATTGATCAATATTATCATTTATTTCTTCAAGAACATTAATAGATTCATGAAGCATGACTTTCCTTCACCAAAGCAGTATTGATCTTCGCATTATGGCACATTTATTCATGCATCTACCGATACTATTCTTTACTGTAGCATCTATTAGTCTTGTAGTAGAGTTAGGTTTATTCATCTGCACTTCTCAGAATCATTGCTAGAGGCCTTTCTGAAAACTGATATCAGTTTACATTGTCAGCTTACAGTCCTTTGGCACTGAGTCTGATGCAGGCAGTAAATTATTATTTCAGCAATTTCATATCTGAGTTTCTCTGCTACTCCTGGATTAATATAATGTGTTCCTACTGATTTACTGTTGTTTGTTGTAGTAATTTGTCCTAAACCCTCTTCTTTTGACAGTTCAACTTGAGACCATTCTGCAATTTATCCACAAAAAAAAAAAAGTCTTGGTCTGGAATTTTCCTTGGCTAAGGTAAGCGATACCGCCAAAAATAAAATTAATATGTTCTGAAATGGCTTTATGTTCTTAATATACTCCTGTTAGGCTTGGGCCAAAGTTAATTCAGCTGGCAGCTAAATCCCACTCAGCTGCTTCCTCTCTCTTCCCAAGAGGGGTAGTGGGGAGAATTGGAAGGGTAAAAGTGAGAAAACTTGTGGCTTGAGATAAAGACAGTTTTACATGGAAACCAAAAGCTGCATGTGCAAACAAAGCAAAATTAGGAATTCATTCACTACTTCCCATCAGCAGGGAGATGTTTAGCCATTTCCAGGAAAGCTTCCTCACGCGTAACGGTGACTTGGGAAGACAAACACGATAACACCAAATAAACCCCACTCGCCCCATCCTTAGAATCATAGAATCATTCAGGTTGGAAAAGACCCTTGGGATCACTGAGTTCAACCAGCCTTTAACATTTTTAATTTGCACCACTTCTGCTTTGCGAGGAATTGGTTGGGGCTTTTTGATTGGGTTTCTGTTTGTTTGTTGGTATTTTTCTTTGCCTCTTCTGTTTTACTAGTTATTTTGGCGGGTTTGTTTTTTAAATGCGACTGACCAGTCATGCACTCTGGTATGGTACCTATTTTGATGTCATATTTTATGATCTAGTCAGAAACAGCCTCAAATACGGAAATAGAAGAGTAGATCTAGACAAAATTTAAAAAAAATTAAAGAGAAACCACAGTCCATTTTCCTTTGTAAAATACTCCAGAGCTAAAAATGTTTATTGGAAAGGAAAGATCAATACTGGAACTCAGTTTGAGACTAATAGGTCCAATTTAAGTGTCTTTAGCAATGCTTTCTTGTTTAAATTTCTATTTTAAACATATAATATTGACCTGTTCAGTTTACCTCCATGTTATACTAAACTTCTTGTTCAAAGAAGCTGTGTTACAGTGTAAAAATGAATGTTAGCACTCAGAAATAATTCCAAAGGAAAAAAAGAAAAAGTAGCTTTTCATGGATCTTTAACTCTTTGTGAAACTGCAACATTAAACTGTAAGTTTTACAGGCTAGTCTACTGCGCATCCGAACATCTCAAATAATGGAAAAGTAAATAAGAAGTAAATAGAACATAATACTGTATTTATTTTGGCAGTCTTTTACATTTACTTTGAGCCTGTGGAAATGCCTTTAAAAATTGGAAGAAATAGTAGAAAATCAACTTTTCTATTTCCTGTGTTCTGTACAATTACTAAACCAGTTTTCCTTTGTGGAGGATGGACCTAGAACTTTTTGTGTTTTTATGAAGGAATTATCAAGAAGCAGAGAATTCAGCTCAATAGTACAGAATTATAACATCACTTTCAGTTCTCATGTCTCAGACACACTCTTTTGGAACTTTTGAAAGATGTAATGCATTTGTTGGAAGACTATAAAATATAAAATATGTGGCATTCAGGAAAATTTAGGGAAAATGATAAACACTAGTTTCTATCTTAAATGAAAAATATAGGAGATAAATAAATCAATAGAACACCGAATATATATATATCTGTGTCTATAAAATAAGTATTTGGGAAAGCCTATTTACACTTAGTTCATTACACATACACATATGGCATGTGTATAGGCATAACTCCAGGTCTGTATCCCTCTTGCATACTAATGTAAAGCTTTATTTTCTCAGTTAAAAACAACCAGCAAATGGAATCTAGTCAACCTTTCAATGACATTTGTACACTGCAGTAAAAAAAAAAAACAACAACAAACCACAAAAAACCCCAGCAAAACAGAAACCACAAAAAAAAGCCCAACAAAAAAAAAAACAGACAAAGAAACAAAAAACATATCTAAAACAACAAGTGGAATGGAAGTTTAGCAGTGTTCCCTGAGGAATAAAAACCATTTCTGATGGCATTTAAAAATGAAATGAGAATCCATCTCTTTGTAACAACAGTAAGTCTGCTTCACAGCCCTGTGAAGGAATTACTGCACACATGTGACAGGACTCACACACTCTTTCATAGCATCATAACTTTGATGTCTAGATTGTACATATCTACATAGAGCAAGCATTTCTCCATACCCTTTACAAAGAAAAAGTTGTCCCTCTAAGGGACAACTCATTCAACCTGTCTTAGAGATCTACCTTATAGAGGTCAGCTAGGGACCAACATGCAGGATGGCAGTAAGATATCTCATCTACGATGTGGTATGTACAATCGGAGGCAAATTACAAGTCCAGACACGAAGTGTACCACCTAGTTTTATATATACTAACGTGAATCTAATTCTATGAAATGTGACAGTAGGCAATGCACAGTACATATTTTCATTCTGAGAAATGGGCTTTAAAACAGGGAAGCAATTCTATGTTCATTTTGCAGGTAAATGGGATAAAGACCTGAAATGTGTGTGACATACAATAAAGTCATTTATATTATCTAGTTTTCTCTCCAAACCTAATTCTTTGTAACTACTTAATGTTGGAAGATATGTTAATAAGACACCAGAATATAATTATGTAGCCCATAAAAGCCCAACAGGGCTTCTATTTCTGTAAGTTACTAGTGATTTATACTTTCTTTTTTCTATTGGAACTAAGATATATAGTGCACAGGGCTGATGCTGCATGTTCTTTTGTGTTAGACAAAACATGATTTCCATATAGATGGTTTTGTTAAAAAATAATAGGATCTTCTTTTATGTAAGACTGTGAGACCACCTGGCTTTCTGGTACAGTAGCTGAATCACTGACTAAACACTGAATCTGCATCCGACTGAAAACAACCTTTTATTTCTCTGGATGAAACAGCCTACTAAAATATTTTGATGTAACTCAGTGTTAGTTTCAGTAGAATGCGCTTTATCATCTTATACACATATTGTTAATAGGTCACAAATTAAATTAATTTTTCCCAAGTTAAGTCAGTTTTTTCTGTGGCTGTAAGTGATCTCCCTGCATTTATCTTGACCCACAAGCTTTTCGATCTTCTCAGGCTGTCCTATTGAGGAGGGAGAGTGAGTGAGCATCTGGCTGAGGGTGTGGACAGCAACAAAGGTCAATCCACCACACTTCAACAAAGAGGCCAAGGAGACAGCCCTTTTCCTTCTCCCAGCTGCAGTCCGGTTGTGGTCCCCAGCCCTGCCAGTGTCAGGCACACCAAGGGCTATATTTTGTCAGGCAGTAACTGCGCTGATGGGTGTCACCTTGTCCCCAAGTGGGGCCAGCCCAGAGCTGATGCTTGAGCCCAGGAGGCAGCAGCTGGTGGTTCTGGTGCAGGGATTGAACCAGCGACACCCGGCAGAGGCCACAGTGAGTCTGAGATGCTGCACTGCTGGGTCAGTGCACAGCCAGGCCTCCCACTGCTAAAAGCAGAAACCATATTTACTGGGCTACAGTCTATTTTGTCACACTCTTTCTTTTTTTTCACCATCCTTGCATTTTAATCCTTACCTCTTCTATTTCTACTACATCCATTCTGAGAGGTGGTAACATAAACCACAGCCCACACCGAAGATGTGGACTACCACAGCATCAAGCTACACAGTGATATAATGACATGCTAAATCTTAATTCCCATTCTTTTTGTAGTAATTTATGAAATTCTGCTTGCTTTTTGGACTATTTATGAATTTTGACCCCTATATTGGCTAGAAGAACTCATGTTTAAATGTTACGAAGTCAATTCATCATGTATGTATAATTGGAATTGGGTTTTCCTCGTATAAATGGCTTTATACCAATTCTAAATATCATCAGATGTTTCATCACCCAGTTATTCAGGTGTCATAGGATCATTCTACATCTCTTCATAGGTACCTTTAGATTTTTTTATACAGAATAATTTTTCAACAGTCACAGACTTTGCATCTTCGACATAATTTTCAAATAATTCATTAGCAAATGGTAACTTCTCGTTCTTGTGTAACTATTCATCTATTCTGCTCTCTGTATTCCTCCTAAATAACTATGAATCCATTCAATAATAATCCCTTATTATTGTTAATCCCCTTTAATGAGGCAATTTCTCTTTTAAAAAAAATTAATTATTCGATATTGATTGATCAATATTATCATTTATTTCTTCAAGAACATTAATAGATTCATGAAGCATGACTTTCCTTCACCAAAGCAGTATTGATCTTCGCATTATGGCACATTTATTCATGCATCTACCGATACTATTCTTTACTGTAGCATCTATTAGTCTTGTAGTAGAGTTAGGTTTATTCATCTGCACTTCTCAGAATCATTGCTAGAGGCCTTTCTGAAAACTGATATCAGTTTACATTGTCAGCTTACAGTCCTTTGGCACTGAGTCTGATGCAGGCAGTAAATTATTATTTCAGCAATTTCATATCTGAGTTTCTCTGCTACTCCTGGATTAATATAATGTGTTCCTACTGATTTACTGTTGTTTGTTGTAGTAATTTGTCCTAAACCCTCTTCTTTTGACAGTTCAACTTGAGACCATTCTGCAATTTATCCAAAAAAAAAAAAAAGTCTTGGTCTGGAATTTTCCTTGGCTAAGGTAAGCGATACCGCCAAAAATAAAATTAATATGTTCTGAAATGGCTTTATGTTCTTAATATACTCCTGTTAGGCTTGGGCCAAAGTTAATTCAGCTGGCAGCTAAATCCCACTCAGCTGCTTCCTCTCTCTTCCCAAGAGGGGTAGTGGGGAGAATTGGAAGGGTAAAAGTGAGAAAACTTGTGGCTTGAGATAAAGACAGTTTTACATGGAAACCAAAAGCTGCATGTGCAAACAAAGCAAAATTAGGAATTCATTCACTACTTCCCATCAGCAGGGAGATGTTTAGCCATTTCCAGGAAAGCTTCCTCACGCGTAACGGTGACTTGGGAAGACAAACACGATAACACCAAATAAACCCCACTCGCCCCATCCTTAGAATCATAGAATCATTCAGGTTGGAAAAGACCCTTGGGATCACTGAGTTCAACCAGCCTTTAACATTTTTAATTTGCACCACTTCTGCTTTGCGAGGAATTGGTTGGGGCTTTTTGATTGGGTTTCTGTTTGTTTGTTGGTATTTTTCTTTGCCTCTTCTGTTTTACTAGTTATTTTGGCGGGTTTGTTTTTTAAATGCGACTGACCAGTCATGCACTCTGGTATGGTACCTATTTTGATGTCATATTTTATGATCTAGTCAGAAACAGCCTCAAATACGGAAATAGAAGAGTAGATCTAGACAAAATTTAAAAAAAATTAAAGAGAAACCACAGTCCATTTTCCTTTGTAAAATACTCCAGAGCTAAAAATGTTTATTGGAAAGGAAAGATCAATACTGGAACTCAGTTTGAGACTAATAGGTCCAATTTAAGTGTCTTTAGCAATGCTTTCTTGTTTAAATTTCTATTTTAAACATGGAGATCTAGTGAAAAAAAAATAAATTGATTTTATGGCTCAGTTCATTTGTTTTACCATAGGCTTCTAGTATCACTAGGTTGTTCCCTACTCTTCTACACAGACAGATGGAAGCCAGGTGGAGCCCCCCCCAGCCAAGTTCAAAGGGCATGAGGTGACATTGTTTAGGCAATTGAGACTTGCTTTTAATGTCTTGGTCTTTGGTCTTTACTGACTCTAAGAGGCCTATAAAACCATATGACGTTGTCTTAATCCCAAATTGATCCTGCTCTTGTCCTCAGGTCCCTTTTCTGGTTGAGGGAAATTGAGGCAGAACTTGCCAGGATGGTGTTATTTTAATGTTCCATAAGACAAACAATGTGACAGAATATGTCTATAATCTCTATATTTTGGGTATGAAAAAAGAAGTAGTATAGAGAAAGCACAACATTGTCAAACTGTGGAAGATCCACACTAAAATACTATATTGATGATTTCATAGGATAACCTCGTACAAAGATGGGATTCAAATCCATGGAAGTGAATGGTAGAAGAGGAAATCTAAGCTTTTTTCCAGGCCCTGGAAGATTATAAAATCTCTTAAACTATTAGGTTAAAAGGGCTAATTCTACTGGTTTTGGAGACTAAGACAAAAAAACCCCCAACAAAACCCAAACATAAACCATGGCTAAAACCATACAGGTGATACAGCCTGAACTTTTGAATATTTAAAAGACTATGTAAATGCATTTTTCAGCAAATTACCTTTTTTCCAAAAGATGTCTCATCCCTATCCATCTTCAACTGTGGATCACTAGTTTTGATTTTTTTAACTAATGATTTATTTTAAACAAGCTTTTTGTTTTGTTATTATTTCTCTCTTGTACTTTCAGATAAATGCTTTTGAATATGATATAGAAGATTACATTGTAATTTTGTACAATTTGGAGTGTTCCAATACTGAGTGTTACACAGTCAGAAGCCTTCAAAGGTATTATCTTTTTATTGGATTACTTTCTCTTTTTAGGGTTATATTTTCCATAGATTTACAGTTTTATGAACTTAATGAAGCTGTATGTGGTACACAGCATTGTGTGAGCCGGTGCAGGCAGGAACAACCACAAAACCACAGATTAAAGGCAAAGAACAAATTTAGTCTTGATACCTCATGGATAGGGGAATCTCTGAAGCAACACCCGGGCAGAGGCAAGCAAACAGGGAACACAGCCACCGTGGAGCAAGAGAGAGTATTTTATTAGCAAGACAGTCTTTGTTAGCAAGCGAGTGAGAGAGTGTGACGAACGGGAAAAAGGACTTCACTGAGAGGTTCAAATTAACAATTTATTTGGAGACTTCACTCACAGGTCCAGTACTCCACTCTTGCAGGTTCTATGGGTACGATGATGAACACACTATTGCAATTTAAAAGCAATTCGTGGAATACTCTATTGCAACCTACAAGTGATCCCGAAAAGTAACACCACAAACCACAAGCATGCTAATTATTAATATCTTAAAAGAGTGCACCGATCACTATCTTAATAGCATGCCATATACAATACGTATGTTTCTTAATCACTTTTCCTCTCTCAGGTAAGGTTACTCAGTCCCTGGGAAGTTACCCTGTACAGATTCCTGGACAAGGGGGGTATGAATCTCCTACAGGCCAGCTGTATCGTTGGAAGATTCCCCATTTTTCTCCCCAAATCTTAGGTTTATATTCCCGAGTTCGCAGGGGGTTCAAGCTTAAGCCTTAATGGATTACACTGTCTGTGATATTTACCTCTGGTGGTGTGATGGCTCCCAAGTCTCTTTTGCCAATTTTGTGATGTCTAGCACTCAAAGTCACTGGAATAGTGGTGGGATGGGACTCAGAGCATTTCGTTTGTTAAGGGAGTTTGTTAAGGCTCCGTTCAATTTCAGTTCTTATTGTGATGCAATCTTGAGACAGCCCCGGGCTGAGCTGTTTTTCAGCTCTCCCCAGGTTGTCTCTGAGGAGGCAAGGCGAGGTGGAGAGGAAGCTGGGTGGGATGACAACTCCCTGCATCTCACCTATTGTGCTCTGAAACTGGTTTGGCTGGGTGCTCCCATACAGAGACCGAGAGCTCACACTTGCTGTTCTGGCCTGTATTTCAAGGTTTTCCCAGGCATTATGATGTAAAAAATATACAAGGTCCAGGTTTTTCCAAAGCCAGGAACCATCATAGTGACTTTAGCCTGTAGATTAGTTCCTTTTTCAATGGTACACTGCATAGCTTTGCCAGTAACTTCTCTATTTCACACTTAATTTCCTTTATAACCCTCAGATGAATATTATCTCTTTTTTGTGATTTACTACACTTAAGTTTTTTAAGTTGCTTTATAACTTCCTCCTTGGAAGCTATCATTGTGTTAAGGCCATAGTATAATTTCCCATGAAAACTGCCCTTGGAAGAGCGATTTCCCTGTAGCCCTTGATAGTAAAGACAGATGCAAAAAATTAATTTAGCTCCTCCTCTATTTTACCTTCCTGTCTAATTGCTCCCCTCATTCCTTATTCCAACACACCCAGTTTCAGGTATCTTCTGCCATTTTATATGTCGCATAAAGTCTTATTATTTAAGTTGACATACCTCCCAGTGCACTGTGAAGTTCATACTATGGAAAAGATGCAGAGAAATCTTGATGTTACTCAGCAAAATACCTGTTGTGCCTTCTCAGTGACCTTGCATTTTGCATAGTCACATCCTTCCAAGGAGGCTAAAACACTACAAAGTAATAAAGCTAGCATTTTATAACTTCTACTGCATGGATGTGAACAACTGTGTGGAGCAGAGCAGGAGAAAACCCTCTTGTTGATGAACAAGCACCTTGTGGATATAAATGTAGGTAATCTTGACCACTAAGGATCCTTGAGAAATATACTTCAGGGTTCCTTTTTCACAAAGCCCTTGCTTGCTGACTGCTAAAGGCACCTTCTTCAAATGGACAAATATTAAAACCTTCTTAAGAATTTCTTACTTCTTACAATGTGCCTCCTTCTTAAAGAGTACAGCAAGGTGAAGGGAAGAGTAGAGGCTGATAAAAGATGAATGTTGAAGTAATTAATTTTCAGTCTCCTCATTCTGCAGTCAAGACTTTCATCCCTGGGTTGCTGTCTGACTATGAAATGTGCAGCCAGAAGAAATCTGCCTCTTCACTTGCAACGAGGCCTGCTAGGCAGGACATCTACTGGAGACTGTAGCCCTGTAAATGTGATTTCTGCCCTCAGCAGGGGGAAGCCCTGGCTGTGCAGGGTCTCAGCCTTTCCATGGCCTGAGTTGGATGTCACTGGTTTAACCCTTGTGCCAGGCCCAAGGACTGCTGTCTCTCCTGCTCCATCTTCATCTCTGGGGGTGGCCCCACTGGGGAGCGAGTGACATTCCCCTGTAGCAGTTACTGCCTTTGTGTGTCGGGGGCTGGGGGGCTGGAGATCATGGCCAGGCTGCAGCTGGCAGCTTGAGAAAAGGACGGGGAAAGTGACAGGGTAACCATGGAAATATTTTGGTTGGAAGAGACCCTTAAGGTCATCAAGTTCAACCATCAACCCAGCACTGCCAAGTTACCACTAAACCATATCCCTCAGCACTACATCTACACGTTCTTTTAAATACCTCCAGGGATGGTGCCTCAACCACTTCCCTGGACTCTCTGTTCCAACGCACAAACATAGGGATGGGTGGACCCTAGGCCAGGGGAGATGCCCACCACAAACACCTCACTCCCCTGAAAAAGACCTCAGAGAAAAGGACGGGGAAAGTGACAGGGTAACCATGGAAATATTTTGGTTGGAAGAGACCCTTAAAGTCATCAAGTTCAACCATCAACCCAGCACTGCCAAGTTACCACTAAACCATATCCCTCAGCACTACATCTACACGTTCTTTTAAATACCTCCAGGGATGGTGCCTCAACCACTTCCCTGGACTCTCTGTTCCAACGCACAAACATAGGGATGGGTGGACCCTAGCCCAGGGGAGATGCCCACCACAAACACCTCTCTCCCCTGAAAAAGACCTCAGGATGCAACAGCTGTGTCGTGCAACAATTCATCCCATTTTGTTACTGGTTTTTTCCTGTGCTAGACAGCTAAGACTCTTCAACCATGAAAATGTTAACAGGACCAATAAACAGCTGTTATCTTTGTATATCTGCTGTGCTCCCTTTTGCCCATAACTGGATACTGAATACAACAACCCCCCTACCCTAGTCTGCTCTGCTTTTTCTTTGCTTGGATGTTAGGGAAAAGAAGGTCTGTGCAGGTGGCAGGATGGAGAGGACAGCCTGACAATGCACCTACACTACAAGCTGGGAGGCTGAGGTTAGTTCTGGAAAAATATTTCTATGAACGGTGTGGTTTCAACACTGGTATAAATAACAGTGTTTGTTATGTGATGGCTGCTTGATGCAGAGAAACTATGTCCACTCTAAGGGACTCTGCTTTTAATCTGGAAGCAATAGATATGGGAAACTAATTTCTACTGGCTTCACGGTTCTGTTCTTAGTCAGCTCCTTCCTTGGAAAGCTATATTAATTACTTCATATGAAAATAAGGAAGGGGTAGTCTCATGACACTTTGAAAAATTAATTTAATAGATTTCCATGAAATCTAGTTGAAGATGTGAAGTTAATTGAAATCTGTTGCCAGGTTCAAGCTATAAAGAAATTAGGAATTTTGAAAGAGAGATAAACTGGGCTAAGATTAAGCCTCATAGATGTGTCTGTAACTTTTAAATTATAACTTTTAAACCATTACACCAGAAGGAATATGCTGTAGATAAATTCTTTAGATGTGTGCTTCAAAACACAACTGGACAAGGTCCTGAGCAGTCTCATCTAAGTTGATCCTGCTCTCGGCATAGGATTGGACCAGCTAACCACTAGCAGTCTCTTCTAGCCTGTATGATTTTCTTGGTTTATGCTATTATTTAAACATTATTTGTCTCTCTTTGCATCTAAACAATGTTTGCAGAAAACATACAGATAAGACATGATTTGATCAGGAAGTGAAGTTCCTCCTGCTAGAAACAAATATTGCTGCTGGTTTCATTGATACCCATCTGAAAAGTGAAAGGGTAAGCAGTTCCAGAACAAGATTTTCCTATTGTAGGAGCTTTAAAATAATAATAAAAAAATATAAATAAAAACATAGATCATCCGTAGAAATAATCCCTTTAGTAACATTTTTGGTCAAGGTCAGTCCTTTATAATGGACTTATTTAACCCTAATTTATAACTGGTGGGCTGGACACTTGTCTGTAAATGATAACTCTGGAATCTTTATTATCAATCTAAACTACTCAAGAAATCCTTTCTTGACATACCAGGTTTGAAAAGACTCAAATGTATTTCTGCAAAAATTACTATACTAGTAGGAGAAATACAATTTGATTGATTGTAGAAAACATATATCATAAAAATTATCTGGATCTTCTGAAAACAGTAAGAAGAGGATTGGATTGTAAATCAGTAATATACACTGAAATCATTGATTGTCATTAATAAGTTTATAAGTGAAATTGAAAAGGTTTTTTAGCAGTCTATATGATGACTGTCAAGCACAGAACCTGTTGTGTGCAATCGTCATGTTAATCTTTTCTTTAATGGTCAGTGTTAACCACAGTAATTTTTACATATATATATATATATATATATATATGTGATACTGTATGGTGGCAGTGCAGTGCCAAAGAAATAACAGGGCTTTCTTCTGGATGACAAAAAAGCCAAAGTTGTATGTCATGTCAAATGGTGGAACGCAGAGCAGAAAAGTCAAAAGGCAACACAAGGCTTTCAGCACTGAGTGCATTCCTGAAAGTTTAGTGCATGCACATCTATTAAAATGAAAATAAATCCAAAATATTTGATAAGGAGAAATGGATAATAGCACGGAATAACTTAATTACGCTAGATTACAACAAAAAGAGCAACAAGTATGTTTTAGGTTTCTTCTGGACGGGATGCAAATGTAGTGTGCCAGAGACCATGACTTGAATAAATAGAAAAAAATATTGGAGAAGGGGGGAAAGCCTGTGACCTACTTATCCCAAACTTTAATTATTTCTTCAGGTTTTAAAAAACATAATTATCAAGTTAAAAAAACAGTATCCATAGAATAAACAATAAAATATGATAACTGTAAGATCTGCACTGGAAAACAACCTCATAAAACATTAGTTCTCTGTGTCAATTCTCAGTAGAGCTGATGATATGTGTTACATATATGCCCCAAAATCAACATTTGATCAAGACTTTTCAAAAGAAGAAAAGGACCTCACCAAAAGTATCTGACTACAAGAGGCATTTGATGTAAGACTTAGTAATAACTCTGCTGTTCTCAGCTTTATGGGCACATAGGAAATTTCCCTTTGGCAACAGGAAAAACAAAGTGCCAGAAAAATTGTACTAGTATACAAAGATAGTTATTTTTGTGACTGTGGGGTCAGTGTAGTAGTAGTACTAGTCAATATTCATTGTCTTACTCGTACTGATGTAAAGAAATCTAGGAATATAGGCCCTGCTGGATGGGAAGTCCCAGGGTATAGTGGAAACCCTTAAATTCTGCAATAAACAAGATTCATTAATATTACAACCGCAGTCTAAAGGAGTCCTTCTAAAACATTGGTGAATAATCCACTAAGTGGGATAAGCCTTAATAGAAGGGGAAGAAGTCTAGAGTTAAATCCACCTATAAAGAAAAAACAACTGAAGTGTAAATTGTCCCATATTAGACTTCTGCATGCATATCTAAGACCGTGTGTCTGAGCACAGTATGTACACAGACACATGCAGTTCAAGAGACAAAAAAAATTGACTGTAATAATAGCTCACTATACTTGTGACAAGCATTTATGTTTCCATCCTGCCCAGGCAGTATCAGACTAGACCAAAATGTTATGCCTGAAGTATTGCAGATCCAGCTTCTTGAGATTTATATATATTCTGGCAAACACTTATTCATAGTAGTGCTTGTGGGGGCTGACTTAATACATATTTTAAAACAAAGTTTAAATATCCCTTTGGGTAAAATGAAAGCCATGGATTAAGATGAAATCATTGAACTCATTGCCCTTAACTTATCCTTTTATGTATAAAAGAGCAATATAAAGGTTTGTATTGAATGTAAATGTGAAAAAATCCACATTTTAAAAGCTTTGCCTACTATAATTGAAGTCCCTAATGTCTAACTGTTCTAATCTCAAGTTTCATCAAGTCAGTTCTCTGTGGGTAAGACAAAAAGACATTCAGTTTCTTTCTGAAATCGCTTCAACAATAACAGTGTGTGCAATGTAGACCCAGGCATTGTTACTTCACTGGTGATAACATAATCATCAAGAAAACATCCTTAAATTTGCAAAATTTCCGTGGAGTCTAAGCAGCTAACGTATCTGCTAAATATCCTGAATTGCATTAGAAATAGAGCTCATTAAAACTATTCACAAATAATATTAGTCTTTTTTTTTTCTGTCATCATCGAATATGTTATTTTTTAAATATCTTCTCCTCATTAATTTAATGCTTCTAAGATGAAAATATTTGATGTTTTTGCTGATTCATTATGACTTAAGGCATTCAGAATTCTCTGGTAAGTACATTCTGTGAGAATTTATTCCAACCCCCTTTTTAATGTTCTTCTGCACAAAGCTGTAATCTGCTCTCAGTTGGTTGTTTAATTAAAATTTGTAGAAAGTAAAATTTGATGCTAGACTTCAGAATTATGATGCATTCTAATTAGCTGGGAAATTAATACCATTCTTCATGGTGGAAAAATAGAAAGGGAGCAACATTCAATATGAAATATAGCTGATTCATTTAAAGTTTGACTAATACTGTTAGATGTTCTTCATAAGAATTGCATCTAATTACTTTAGAGTAAAATGGGTTTTATTGTAATAAAAATATAATAACATGAATATTTGTAAACTTGGTAAATCACAACTTATTTGGTTTCTTGTGGATGATTTGCATGAAACAAATATTCTCACTTTCATTCTTTATTATGCATTGCTTCAGAGCAAGAAATAGCTCTGCAAATAAGGATGAACACATATACATTTTTTTATGCAGCAGGACAAACAGAAAGCTTTAAAAATATGTTAAACAATGATTCAGTTCTGGCAAGAAAGGATATTATCAGTGAGGTTCTGTGTGTTTCCATGTTGGAACTTTTGCTGTTTACTTTGTTTATAAATGACCTGGGAAAAGGGCAAACAGTCTGCTATTGGTACAAACTTATTTTAAAAAGTATGACCTAGGCAACACTGAGAAGAACAGCAAAAACACTTAACAAAATTGAGTTACTGGGGGTAAAATCCATCAATTAAAACCACCACCACCGTTAACAAAATTGAGTTACTGGGGGTAAAATCAATCAATTAAAACCACCACCATCAAAGAAACCCCAAACCAACAGATGAATTTAAAATGAAATAATTTAGATGGGCAAATAAAGCCCTTGCTTCACGCACAAAATGGTGGGCTCTGACTAATCATTGTCATGCTAAGTGAGACTTTAGTTTATGATACATCTAAGCAAACATCCAGGTAAGTCACTGGTGCCAGTCAAAATAGCAAATCCTGTAATTACCCAGACGTTTGGTGGGAAAACAACACAAGCCATCCATCAGGTTTCTGGAATGCATTGAGGGCTGATTCTTGCTGCAGATGCTGGACATGCACATGGCTAGATTTACTGCTCGCAAACTCAGAAGACTTAATTTTACCAGCAGTTCTGGCAAACTGGGGAGGACCCAGCTGACTGATGCCTAGCAAATATGACGCCCATGCAATAGTTTAAAAATTTAACAAAGTGAAATGCAAACTCCTGCACCTGGGTCGACATAATCAAAATCCCAGTACGGTCTGGGATCTGTGCGGCTGGGGAGCAGCCTTGCTGAAAGGGACATAGGGATCCTGGTGGACAACAGGCTGAACACGGGTCAGCAGTGCAGTTGCACAGCTGAAAGAGAAATATATAGAAACAGAAAAAAAAAGAAGATGGAAAAAACAGAAAAATAGAAAGATGCTTTGTTTTTTTTTCATTTTAATGAGGAAAACAGGAAAAACAATTCCTTAAAAAACTCTGTTAGTTTTTGGAGTGTGTTGGGGTTTCCTTTTGGAGTTGTATTTTGGTTTAGTTTGGGTTGGGTAGAGTTTTAGTTTGGCTTTTTTTTTTTTTTTTAGTTTAACAGCTGAATCAAAAAATTGCGTGTGTTATTAACCCAAATATATACACTGTCTCCTCCAGTTATTCATGACACTTCTGTGTAACATACCATGAAGGGCTATGGCTGGCCTGATTGTGTCTGTTTTGGCCAAATGGTTTATTTGGCTGTACATTAATATGTCACTCATTATGAAAGTCAGTAGTAATAGAGAAATCAGGAAAAAAATCTATCTACAGCTACTGTTTCAATCAAATGATGGAACATGTCAGCCCCTTCTTCTCAATTGCTACTTGTTTCTAACTCAATTTGATCTTCACTTGCTAAAGACCTATATCACTGGGAAAATTGCAGCCTTCTAAATGTCCTGCATCACTCAGCCTGTAGTCAGCTATTCAGAATAACCTATGTGCTTTGATGTTCCTGCTTTTGGAACTGACAACAATTTAGAACTGGTAATATTGTTTTCTTACTTCTCTAAGAGAAAAACAATCTTGTATTTCTTTTCTCTAATGCAATATTTCCATTGTCAGCTGAAGAAAGCACAATTTTGAGTTTCATATCCAAAATAAGATACTGCTGAATAAATAACCACATCCAGAAATACTATAATGACCTTTCAGCAGATGTCCATATCATTTCCATTGGTGATAGTCTTTTTCAGTCTCCGAATCTTGTTTTTTGAATTTCCTTCACATATGTATTTATCTGTGCAATCTTGCTGGCTGTTCCTTAATATCATTTTCTTCCCTCAGAGATGGATGTGGTGTGCCTCTGGCTTTTAAGGATTATATTGCAGTCTGAATCCTACCCAGTTTATCCAAAATAAATCCATGACTCACTTTTGTCATTACTTCCGACTTCAAGGTGAATAAATCAGACTTTCTCTTAGTCTCATTACTTAATATAACTTAAACTTCAGTTGTCATACTAAGCCCCTAAACTCTCATACTGGCCAGTAAAAGCAGTGTCTTCTCCTAAGTGGGTCCTCAGTTATTTCAGCCTTGCACAGGCTAAAGCATTAGTTAATGGGGAATGGTTTGCTAGACTGATCTCAGTTGGCACATAATTAAAATGGGGTCGTTTTCTTGCACAGATTTGATTTTCCAAGAAACCCTGTGACCCTCAACAATCTGGGTGCAGGAGTTGAATGCACCATTAGCAAGTTTGCTGATGATGCACCAAACTGGTGCTGTCACTCTTGAAGAGGCCTTGCAGAGGGACTGAGATAGACTTTGACCATATATTGTCAGCCCTGAGCTGGCCTGGCTGTTAGACTAGATTATCATTGTTGGACCCTTCCAAATAAAATCTCCTGGGTGCAGGAGTTGAATATTCTATTCTATTCTCTTGTATTCTATTCTATTCTATTCTAATGAAAATCTTGACTCTACATTGAATTGTAAACACCGAAACTTTTGAAGGACCAGCTCTAGAAACATAATTTAGGAACCCAACGTGAAACTTAGAAATTTAAATTTTGACCCAACTCTTCCAAAGTTAGCAGAAGAAATGCTTAACCATGTAAGATGCCTCCTTTCCCACAATTAATGTCTCCAGATACATAAAGTTAAGCTGTTTACGTTCAAAGCCTCCTATTATTGACAATATTGAAAGTTTAACAGTGTTTTGGAATCAATGCATTCTTTTACCAAAGGAGATTATTCTCTTACATTTTTCAGAGGATGTCAAATGGCAGAAGCCAAATTTGTTGGCAAACTTAAAAAATGAAGAATGATGTCTACTAAGGAAACCTGTAGAGAACCAACTTTACTGCTGAAGATTAAGAGACTTAAGAAATGGATGAATTTGGTTTAAGTCCTTCTGTCTGGGGAAAACTTAAGGTCTTATTTTCTCTCTTCTAAATAAATACTTTAGCCACAAGTTGATATGCTAGATTGGAAAGTTTAAGAATGTGGTCAATAGACTTCCTCTTGAAGATATTTTAACTGACAAAAAAGAAACTACACATTTGATGAGCTAGCAAAAGTATAAATATGAACATGTCTGTCTAATTGGGGGGTGAGGGAACCTGAATGAGGATGATGCATAAACCTTTACCTTACAGGCTGGTTACTGTAAGGTGCATATAGTAAACAAACACTGAATAATGAACAACTTGGACTGTTTGGGCACACTATGAGATGTGATGTGTATGAATTTGGTCCCCATCAGGTTGGAAGGGCAATTGAATCATGGGTGAATGTCCTAACTACAGAACTGATGAACATAATAGAGCAGGGGAGAAGGCTGACCCTTCTGTTTTGACCCTTCTGTTTTGTTTTGTAAGTAATTACCATTTGATGTGCTTAAAACGAGGAAGAAGAATATAGTTGTTCAACTTCAGGAGAGATTTAAAACTTGGAATCCAAAGTGGAAGGACATATGGTTATTTTCAGATGCTAACACAATGCCTGTCCCTGAGAGCATAAAATATTTAGCATACTTTGTACAACAGTCATAGTCACAAAGGATATCTATCAGTTATTTCCTTCTTATGAGCTATTATTGGGCTGCCATTCTTATTATTGAGTGTTAGACTCTAGATTACATTCAGGTAATAAGTAAAAAAATTTCTTGCGTATTTGCAAAGTAATTAATTTTCTTTTGCCACTGTTTCCTTTACCTCAGGCATACACAGTTTATGGGTTTTTTTTATGCTGATATGCAAAAATACAGTAATTTGCTTGACTTATGAACTGTAGAAGGAATCTGAGGTAATCTACCATAAAAAGAAATAATATTGTCATTTAGACCTTAAGTTCTGAATCAATGAGCATAATTCTGTATGGTCTTATTTGGTAGCAATCCGTTTACTATAATAGAATTTCATGGCAAATAAAGGAGAATAGCACTGGACCCATTCTATTTATGCAAATTTCAACAAGGATAGTTCAGCAGTACCTGGATCTTACTAGCTTTTAAGATCCAACTTCTTTTCTCTTCAAAAGAAAAGTCACAGTAGGAAAATAGCTTCTTAAAATTTGAATTCTTCATTTATTATTTTGGTCAAAGAAAATAAGATGCTAAGGAAGAGTGTATTTTTCTCTCAGATCTTTCATACTTTCAGAGAGCCAAAGGAAGTTACGCTTCTTTTACTGAGTAGCATCAAGTTGTCCCATTGAAAAATGCTAATTTGAAGCAGTTTGCACTTAAAGTTATGCTCTCTAACAGGTAACATGTACATAGATGTATTAAGCCTTGTTCTTTTGCCATAATACAACTATTTTTAGCTAATAATATCCAATTGTAGTTTTTAAAGTAAATTTATAATTTGATTGACTTATTTATAGGCCAGGCCTCATCTCCAGTCATGATCTGACACTTTAAAGTTTGCTCCTAAGAACATTTTGTCCCTCATTAAAATATGTTCCCTTACAGCAAGACAAGCTAAGATGATCCTGTTGATACAATCTTCATGATTTTTTAAAAATCTAATTAAAAACATGGCATGTGTCATATAAATGCAAACATTTTTAGACCAAAAAGAATGACTATACTGTAGTATAGACAAAGACTTCTCATTTTTTCCTACTAAATACTTGGGATTTTTCTTGGTTTGGTTTGGGTGGTTGTTTTTTATTTATTTAGTATTTTTTTCTAGGCTGGACACAGAAAAATAATTTTATCATTTACAATCAACTCAGACCTATATAAGTAGTCTAAAATTACTTCTTTCCTGTTCTTCTGTTTTCCCATTCTCCATGCTTCTCCGTGCTTCTTCTGTTTCTTCTGTTGTTTGGTATTTGTAGACAAAATGCAGTATCGAACAATATGTACAGAAGAAAAGGAAATACCACATTTCCTTTAAAGATGAGCATGTTGGTTTTCAGAGGGCTACAATGTTGCTATAAGCAAAAATTTTAAGCGCAGAGACTAATTTGTACTTTCTCCACACATGCTCAAGTTTCCTGCATATCTCAGTGGCAAATCAGTTCACGCTTAGGCCGCCAACAACCCTATGGAATACTTGTTCTGGGTAGAAATAATTAGTGTGTAAAATTGGACAACACAGGGATTTGTCCAACTGTGAATAACAAGGCAGTAAACAGAGAGAATAAGGATGTTATTCACCTGCACATCTGCGTTAACTATTGGAGAGGTTGAGACGTACCAAAGATACTTCCCTAATATTAATTTTGTTCAAAATTTTTATAAATATTCTGTTGATATATTATTGATTTCCATGGTCTAATTTTTCCTCTCCTTCTCAGTGAAGTGTTTTATATACTGATATGATGTTTACAGGAATGTTTATGACAAGTACCCATTAAAAGTATTTTTTTGAATTGTCTGGTGGTGTTCATAAAGTTTTAAAATAATCTGAAGATATTTGAATTTGCCCCTTGGAAGTATCAAGCAGCATGGTTGGACCAACATCATTAGTTTGTATTTCCTGCAGATAGTCAGGAATATTATGTGCCACATAAGAATATCTTCTAAGAAAATATTGAGTGCATTCATATACCTCCTTATCAGACATTCAATAATCCAGACATCTAGAACATGCTGTGACTCAGAGAAAATAGAACCAATGCGCGTTACGGGGGTTTACCCAGTTATCTATATTTCATTAAAACACAGAGTATATGACTGATGGCACCATCAATAAAAGAGTAAGACTATGTCTGCTACAGAATTTGGCACTTGACAGGATAAGAAAGAAGAAGAAACAAGGGGTTACAGCAAAAATTGTAGTAAATTGTTGGAAATTACTAGAAAACTACTGTTGACATCAATAGGGCCATAAGTAAAGATGACAGATAAGAGATCCTCTGAAAAACCTTCAGAGCAATTTTTACTGAGAACAAAGGAAATATCTATTTGAACTCTTAGAAATCTGGATGATGGAGAGATAAACCCATAGTATCGCATGATGACTTTAATCCAGGAGGTGCAGCCTGCCTGTTGCTAAAGTAAAAACAGAGAACACATTGGATTATTTCATAAAATTAAGGGAAATGGTGTTCTATTTAAATAAAAATATAAACTTTCTATTCCATTTGTTCCCATAATTTCCAAGGAATACTTAATTTGCTGATTTTCTAATTCATTACTTTCTCCTTTTATGCAGTAACAAAATTGGAAAAGACAATAATGGATATATTTTTATTTCTGTAAAAAAAATAAAATATTTTGAGCCCAAACAACCAAAAAAATGATAATGATTCTTTATCATAGGATATTTTTTCTTAGTTTTAATAATGCTTATAAAATTTAGAAGCTGACTTTTGTTTGGAAATGCAAAACAAGACCACTAGGAAGCAGTGTTAATTTTTAGGGTCCATAAGAGTAGAGTCATAACTTTTTCTTTGATTCAACAAGCTTTCTAAATGTCAATGCTAATCTCAACTTTCATATATTTTGAGCCAGAGGATGCTACCAGCCCTCTTTGTTGTGGACAGAGTCTCGAAATGTCAGCTGTTTGTCAGAGGTGTAAGTTATGCTCTTTGAAGTGTTATCCATAAATGTTACGTCCCTGGCTGCTGCTTTGTTGGCTGAATCTAGTTCCTAGGATAGCATAGACATCTTTCCCCCCCAACAAGTCCAAAAATGAGAACCATAAAAGTTATTGTTATTTAGTGACACAAAATGTCTCACCACAGCACCAAGTCAGGCAGTCCTTGGGGTAGCTCTGTTACAACAAGCAGAGTCTCTAATATGGTTCCCTCTATGGATTTCACTCACAGTCCGGTGTTTTTTAGATGACAGACAATTTCCAAAAAGTACAGGAGTGATGTGATGCTACCTTCAACACATACACAGTTTTTAAACAGCATAGCATCTTAAAAATGTTCTACTACCCTTGATAATAATCTCTTTCTAAATTTTGAGCATAATGTTAGCAATGGAATGTACAATAGGAATTTTTATTATCATCTTCAGAATACTGATGAACCCCAGATGTAAGAATTGACTCATGAAGTGGTAACGCATGCCAATAGGCAAATTAAATTGAGGTGTGTAGAGGAATGTTTTTACTTGCTATGGGTGAGATAATTTAACTTTTTAAATCCTAGTCTAACAAAATACAGTAGCCTTGGGAAATTAATAAGATCATACACAACAGCACAACCACAGTACCGAGGTTTTTAAGGAATATTTTATGAGAAATATTAAAAATCCAGCCTAAAACTGTTGATTATCTTTTACTGAAAAGCAATAGTTCTATCCCAAACAATAATTGTTGTCTTTCTTATTCTTATTGTCATTCTTATTTTCATTCTGTATTCACACAGAATACCAATGTCACAACAGCTTTAAGACCGAGACCCATTGACCACAATTGATTTAATGGGAACAGTAGCAATAAAGGAAGCTACATTCACATTAGTTTTGCAACTGACTGTCTTATGAGAAAACAGAAAGGTCTACACTGATAAATATTTTAAATTTTCTTTACCCAGAAGATTTTAATCTTTCTAAATGAGAATTTCAAGGGCTGTAGGGAGGTGTTCTGCATATCAAACACTTACACACACAGTTATAATTTTTTCTTAGGGATAATACTTTTTAATTTAAGACAGTATGAAGAGTACAGCTACATTTAACTTGTTCCTAGTATTCAGACTTCATTATACACACTGTACAGGTACTGAGGCAAGTCGATGAAGTGCTGTTCAATGTATGTTTTCAACAAACAACTGAAATAAACATTGAATCCAAGAAAGCGTGAAAATTTGCATTGTGAGAAGTAAATAAAAATAAAAACAAAACCACAATCAAAACCTGTCAACATTCTTACTGGGAGCCACCAAGATTTCCTCTTCAATTTACAATGGCATTTTAGCAAATTCTGCAAGGGTTTTTTTTTTAACAAAACCTGTCAACATTCTTACTGGGAGCCATCAAGATTTCCTCTTCAATTTACAACGGCATTTTAGCAAATTCTGCAAGGTTTTTTTTTTTTAATTTTTTTTTTTTATTTGGAGGATGGGAAGTAAACTGATACAGCTACATTGGGTGGGTTAAGGTGGTTTTCCTGCACTAAACTGTCAATCTGAAAATTAGGTATGTAATTCCAGCTAATGTAAACAGTGGAGAAAGAGAGGCACTTCAACATAGAATGCGCATCTAATACAGTTCAGGTTAAATTATTTCTGTATTGTCTTTGAATGTCCTTGTTTGGTGGGTTGTTAATGGACTTAATGCAATGTGTATTACGTTCTCTACATGCAGAGCTCAAGAGTGGTCAGTCCCTCATACTAACGGACATAGTGCAGTTAAGGGTTTTCAGAGCACTAGCTTGTTGTTTATATTAATTTCTAATATCTGTTTTAGGATAATCAGTAGGTTTAGACCTCTTGAGGTGCCTTCCAACTGGAGCTATTCTATGATTTTAGCTTCAAACACAGTTTTTCTCTACTACAATACCACTACTTCTGAGATATAACTGTTGACTGGAAATGTCTCCACTGAGTGAATTTGAGAATTCTGATCACTAAGACTGAAAATACTTAAATACTTGTTAACTGTTTGTAATTAATTGAGTTAAATAAATCACAGTTACTGAAAATATTGCCTGTCTATACCATCATAAAATATTAAAAACTCCCCAAAACCTAGTAGTTTTTTTATGTAGATTTCAGATACCTTTTAAAAACCAGTATAAATTAGCTGTAAAATAAGTTATCAAAAAAAACCCAGGGCAGATCATTTTTCAAGAAGGCTCTTTTGCATTTCAGGGGTCCATGTTTTGTTTGATAAAATATTTCTAGTGCATGTACGTGCCGGATTTCAAATATTCATGTTATGAAACCATGCCTGATACATAATTGCAGACAACAAGTATAAAATATTTCTTTGTAGTGAGAACATGAAGTTTTCTGCTCTTACATCTTGTGTAGTGTCTTGGTTGAAACCCAGCTGGTGACTAAGCACCACACAGCTGCTCACTCACTCCCCTGCCAGGGGGCCGGGGGAGACAATCGGAAGAGTAAAAGTGAGAATGCTCATGGGTTGAGATAAAGACAGTTTAATAGGTAAAACAGAAGCTGCACACAGAAGCAAATCAAAACAAGGAGTTAATTCACTGCTTCCCATCAGCAGGCAGGTGTTCACCCATCTTCAGGAAAGCAGGGATCCATCACATTATGGTTTTTTGGGAAGACAAATGCTGGCACTCTGAATGTCCCCTCTTCCTCCTTCTTCCCTGTAGTTTTTATCACTGAGCACGATGTCATATGGTATGGGAGCACCACACAGCTGCTCACTCACTCCCCTGCCAGGGGGCCGGGGGAGACAATCGGAAGAGTAAAAGTGAGAATGCTCATGGGTTGAGATAAAGACAGTTTAATAGGTAAAACAGAAGCTGCACACAGAAGCAAATCAAAACAAGGAGTTAATTCACTGCTTCCCATCAGCAGGCAGGTGTTCACCCATCTTCAGGAAAGCAGGGATCCATCACATTATGGTTTTTTGGGAAGACAAATGCTGGCACTCTGAATGTCCCCTCTTCCTCCTTCTTCCCTGTAGTTTTTATCACTGAGCACGATGTCATATGGTATGGGAGATCCTTTTGGTCAGTTGGGGTCAGCTGTCCTGGTTGTGTCCCCTCCCAACTTCTAGTGCACTCCTAGCCTACTCATTGGTACATTGAGATAAAGACAGTTTAATAGGTAAAACAGAAGCTGCACACAGAAGCAAATCAAAACAAGGAGTTAATTCACTGCTTCCCATCAGCAGGCAGGTGTTCACCCATCTTCAGGAAAGCAGGGATCCATCACATTATGGTTTTTTGGGAAGACAAATGCTGGCACTCTGAATGTCCCCTCTTCCTCCTTCTTCCCTGTAGTTTTTATCACTGAGCACGATGTCATATGGTATGGGAGATCCTTTTGGTCAGTTGGGGTCAGCTGTCCTGGTTGTGTCCCCTCCCAACTTCTAGTGCACTCCTAGCCTACTCATTGGTACAGTGGTGTGAGAAGCAGAAAAGACCTTGACTCTGTGTAAGCCCTGCTCAGCCATAATGAAAACATCCCAGTATTATCAACACTGTGTTCATCATGATTCCAAAACACAGCCCCATGGAAGCTACTATGAATAAATTTAACTCCATCTTAGCCCAAACCGCTACACATAGAGAAACTTTTACTTTTTAAATTGCGGGACCAGGACCATATCATATCTCTGGTGAAGGAGGATACAGTAAGGCAGATATTAAGAATTTTGAAATTTAAAAAATGAAAAATAGTGTTAAGCATTCCTGAATATTTAATACCTTTTCTTGTGAAAATTAATACAGACAAAACTTTAAAAACTGCCTACTCTGTTTTCCATATAATAAACTTACGCTTATGTGAGACTAAAGAGTTAGGAACATACTGATATTTATGTCCAAAATGTTTTCATTTCTCTGGGTATCAGGAACTTCATCAAGAAGGCTGTGTGTACAAAAATGAAACTGAGATAATGAAGTATGCTAAAAAAGTGGTGCTGTACTTTAAAATTAAACATGCAAACCTGAAGAACACTGGAAATATTTGGTATGTAAAAATCTTATGAACCCATATGCAGATTTTTTGAATGCCTGTATCTTACAGACATTGACATTTATTCTTTAAATCCACCACTTTATGTTAGTTTAAATGTTTATTCATCATCTTGGCACCCCTTTAAAGAGAGGACAAAGTCACAAAACCTTACCCCATAGGTGACTATTTTTCAAAAGCAATTAATAAGAGACATTTTCATCTTTTCACATTATTAAAAACTACTCAGACAGTAAACAGCAGGATATCACTTGTATTAAATATACATGAAAGTCTCTAAAGCATTTTATATGTTTTGAAAACTGAAATACATTATCTAGTGCTGATAAAAAAGAAAATATAAATTAGTTTAAAGCTTGGCGGGAGGGGAAGGAGATTAAAAAAAATAAAATCTTCTTTCTTAGTTTCTTCCAGAGAATAAGCATACAGCAGAACAAGTCACAGAAAACCAGGCAGAACAATTAAGAATTACTGTCTCAGAAGTAAAAACACTAAAATACTGAAATGATAAGAATCTTTCAGTTATGTATGCTGATATGAGAAACACCTGCACTTTTAAAAAAGATTCTGAAACCCATAAAAGTCTGAAGAATTAAAAAAAAAAAAGGAGAAATATTATATCTCATAAATTTCTCTGTAATTTTTACAGCTCAATTGACATTTCCTGGAGAGTATGTTGTCTTTAAGTTACATGACCTTTTATTTTATTTTCTTTTTGCTTATAATATCAACCTTTTTGATTTATTCAGTCACTAAATACTTGAAGCTATAATCTCTCCTCATGAAGCAAATGAACATAAATCTTGTCACTAAATAGATATTTTTTAATTCTAAATCTTAACATGGCAATTTAAGCCCATAAGGAATGTCTGGACAAGCTTTTATACAGGTGCTATTAAGGACCTATTTACATCATGATTCATAAATTAAAGTATCTAAAGTTTAATTATAAAATCTACTACTTTACTTTTAATCTTACTGTCTTTATCTATAATTTCACCGCATTTTCAGACGTGAACAGCACCAGCACTTCTTCTCTAAAAGAAGCTTTGAACAAGCAAGTATTGCTTAGATTTGTTTTTACATGCAATTAATTCTAGATCCTAAAAATTCTACTCTAATTTTTAAAATATAAACAAAGTTGTTAGAATTCAGTTTATAAATCATTCATATGTCTAAACTTGTGAAGGAATCCTTACCATATACCTTTCTGTGATAGCATTCTTAGAATAGACAGAAAGCTTCTTTTTTCCTGTGTGTAAAGGAATTCCACAGAATAATGTTGAATTGCAAAAGTATGGAATATCTACCACTTTTGGTCTTGTGAACTATGCACAAAATATTCATCTGGCAGCAAGATGTAAAAAAAAACACTGCCACATATCAAAGACAATACTGCTAAAGGTGTGATATCCTCCTGAACAGGGTACTCAGGGAACAACTAAATCTATTACTAAAGACTGAGGCAAAGAAGGCATTAAGTACCTCAGCGTTCTCCTCATCCTTTGTCACTATGTTACCTTCCACATTCAGTAGAGGATGGAGAGTCTCCTGTGTCCTCCTCTTGTTACTAACATATTTATAGAAATTTCTTTTGTTGTTTTTAACACCCAAGGTCAGGTTAAGATCTAGTTGGGCTTTGGTGTTTCTAATCTTTTCCCAACGTAGCCTCACAACACCTTTGTAATCAGAACCTAGAAGGTCTGTTTAACTCTGCATGCTTCTGTCAATAATCGTGGAATACACAAGAATAAGACAAGCAGACAGTTATACTTGCAATGAATATTTTTTCAAGATGCTGAATTGATAGTTCAGGCACTGTTTGAGACATACATGTTCTACTGGCAGTTAATACTTTCCACTCTCCACCTAGAGCAATTCTCTTAATCCTACCATCTCCATATTACTGGCCACCTATAACGACAATAATGTAGTAACCACATAATTTAAGATAAAGCTTAACTGCTATGGAATAAGTGACAGCACATTTGCACCGACACAGGAATTACACTTGCTGCATTTCCTTCTTAAGATAATAGCAGTATGAAGTTGGTTCAAAAGATTAGGGTATATCTAAGTGCCTAATGGCGCTGATCATTATTTAATAAACTCAAAAGGAAACCAAAATGTGTCTGAGTACATAGATGATACAGAAACTTATATGTTTTGTGAGCTTAGTTTTTCCAGATTGAGTTCTGCAAGCTGATGCACAGACAGGACTCATATCTAACCATTTTAGAATCTTGGCAGAACATGGGACTAACTGCATGTCACTATATAGAAATGTTTCTACCATGCGCTATTTTGTCCTTCTTTATATATCTCATTCATTCATTGCAAATATAAGTTGTAAGTATGTTTCCACATCTGATTTCAACAACATTCTTAAAGATGGCTGTCTTTTCACAATGACTGAGTTGGTTTTTTTTATTTAAAAAAAAAAACAACCAGAAAACCCAAGAATTTTCTGTCCTGTTTTAAACCAAGCCAGCAACTAGGACCATGCAACTGCTCACTCACTCACCTTAATTGGGGTGGGAGAGAGAATCTGAAGAGTAAAAGTGAGAAAAAAATTGTGGGTTGAGATTAAATACTGTTTAATAAGTAAAGCAAAAGCCACGCACTCAAGCAAAGCAAACCAAGAAATTCATTCACTGCTTCCCATCAGGAAGTTCGGCCTGGTGTTCGGCCATCTACAGGAAAGCAGGGCTCCAAAACACGTAACAGTTACTTGGGAAGACAAAACGCCATCACTCTGAACATCTTCCCTCTTCCTTCTTCTTCCCCCAACTTTAAATACTGAGCATGACATCATATTGCATGGAATATTCCTGTAATCAGTTGGGATCAGCTGTCCCAGCTGTGTCTTCTCCCAGTTTTTGTGTACTCCCAGTCTACTCGCTGGCAGGGCTGTGTGAGGAGCAGAAAAGGCCTTGACTGCTTAGCAATAATAAAAAACATTAGTACACTACCAACACTGTTCTCATCCCAAATCCAAAACATAGCACTACACCAGCTGATAGCAAGAAAGTCAGCTCTATCCCAGATGAAACCATGGCAATTTCCTTAAGGTTAGTATTTGCAGATACTCTTCAAAAGGCAAAGTCAGCTCTATCCCAGCTGAAACCATGGCAATTTCCTTAAGGTCAGTGTTTGCAGATACTCTTCAAAAGGTAAACAGATTATAAAAACTAGAGTATAAAGACATTGTCTTTCAATATATGCCGCATTGAACTACTTCCCATTTGTTAGAAATATTCTTGCCAGGTAAAATGTGAGGAACAGAAATCTCTTTTGGATGTTTAGACTTCAAAACAAAGTTTAGAGACGTATAAAGAATCCTATAAAATATATATTTCACAGTAAGAGTTCTGCTTTTGAATTGCATTGGTTTTTAAGGTGATACAAATTCTTCCTAGAAGTGTTAAATTTGGACTAGGTTTAGCTATTTTCAGAAGTATTTTCTAGAGGGAGGGTGATATTAGAGCCGAGGATTTTTGATCAAGGACGTGATATGATTCCTCTCTGTCACTCAGGTATTAAACATGAATTATAGAAGGTGATTACAACTGTCACCTTGCCTGAAGCAATGATATTAAACAATGATATGTTTTTACAGCGTTGTCAGAAACCTGCTGTGTCAGAGATTACCATGATTTCAAATTATTATCGAGCACAAGAAACATGGGAAATATAAAGAAGCTTCCATACTGCCAAAAGGTCTACTTAAATGGCAGCTGTTACAAAATATGGTGGTTGTATTTTCGCTCATTTTTTTAATATAAATATATAACCTTATTTTTTTCTAACATAGGAAAAGGTATTACAATGTGTTTTGAGAAAAGTTTTAGCTCAAAGCAGTTCTATAGAAAACCAGTATTTTCTGAGGCAGGTCTAAAGCAGATGGCTATCACTCAGTATAGTAACAGGTACACTGCATGAGATAAGCTACTCAGGAAAGACAGAGGGTAGAAGAGAAGAAAGGCTCATTTTCTGTGTGAAAGATCTGTGGAGGACTTAGAGGCTAGCTATGAAAAAGAGAACAGGTCTGTGGGGGGCCTTTAGGTCAAAATCAGAACAATCACCATCAAGGGGCACCGTGTAGTAGTGGTCTGCTACAGGCCACTCATTAAGGAATGAGTGGTGGTCAAAACCTTCCTCAAACAATTCAAAGAGGCCTTTGGTCTGCATGCTCTGGTTCTCATGAAGAACTTCAGTTATACTGACGTTTGCTGGGAAAGCATTGTTTAGACTGGACAGCATTGTTTAGACTGGACATTAGGAAGCATTTCTGTACCAAAAGGGTGATCAAACACTGGCTTCCTAGAGAGGCATTCAATGCCCTTAGCCTGTCAGTGTTTAAGAGGCATTTGGACAATGCCCTTAACAATATGCCTTAACTTTTGGTCAGCCTTGAATTGGTCAGGCCGCTGGACTAGATGATTGTTAAAGGTCCCTTCCAACTGAAATTAATCTCTTCTTTTCTCTCCTGTACATAAGCAATCAAGGAGATTTCTGGAATATGTCAAGGACAGATTTCTTACACAGTTATTGAATATGTCAGCTAGGATTGGTGGTTTTCTGAACCTACATATAAGGTAGAGTTGTTTTGACGATGACCTTCAATTGCAACCTTAGCTGCACTGCCGATGAGATCAGAGTTTTAAGATCCTAAAGTGCAGGAGGAAAAAAGGTAGAAAAAAGACCTACCCTCTTTTAACCTAAAAGAGGCTAGATTCAGACTAGGTTTAAGCAAGATTATTTTTTTTTTAAGATGAGGGTGGGGAGACACTGGAACAGGTTGCCCAGAGAGGTGGTAGATGCCCCACCCTGGAAACATTCAACATCAGATTGGATCAACTACATCAACCTGATGTAGTTGAAGATGTCCCTGCTCATTGCAGGAGGCTTCAAACTAGATGAGCTTTAAAGGACCCTTCCAACATAGACTATTCTATGATTCTATGATTTTATGATTCTATCATCATGTATGAGAATATCTGAACAAACTGAATTTATACACATCTGTGCAGCCTGACAGGATACGTGGCAGGATGCTAAGAGAGTTATGTGACATCCTTGCAAAGTCATTCTCTGTCGTCTTTGAAAGTGTCATGGGGACCAAGGTGAGTCCTGAATGATTGTGATCCACCTCTACACAGAGCAAAGAGGAAGATCCAGGATATTGCAGACCAGTTAGCCTCACTTCAGTCACAGGTAAAATTAAGGAATAAGTCCTCATGGAAGAAATTTCCCAGCACATGAAGGACAAAGCAAGCAGCAAAAAGTGATGAGAAAATGAAACAGAGATTTACCAAAGGTAAATTATGTTTGACCAACCCGATTGTTGTCTGTGATGAAACAACAGGCACCAGGCACAAGCTAATTCAGGGTACATTCTATCTGAATATAAGAAAAAAATTATTTATCATGAGAACAATTGAACACTGGATTAGATCACCCAGAGGACTGGTGAAATCTTTTTCTCTGGAAATATTCCAGACTAGGCTTGACGTGACCCTGGATAACCTAATCCAAGGTTTTGCTTTCAAACAAAGGTTGGACTGGATGATTTCCAGATGTCCTTTCCAACTAAGCCTGTTCTATAGTTCTGTGATATCTGCAAGAAATGTCTCTTACAACTGGAGATGATGAGAAGGTGAAAGAATGTGGCTAACACAGGTGCGACTCTAGGTCATAAACCTGAAATTCAGGATACACTTGCTTTGGTGTCCTGTTAACAAACCTTTCCTGTAATTACATCTCTTGTTCAAAGGTAGGCAAAGTTTTTGGGATTTTTATGCTCTTGTAAGTTGCTATGGTAACACTCATACATAAAGTACCCCTTAGGTAGCAAGAGGGATGATAATCTCTCTGGCTTCAGCTTTCAAAAATTAAGCATCTAATCTAAACTAGCCATCTAGGATCTCACCGTAATCAGTGCAGAGAGACAGATGACTCTGGAAAGAAAGATCCTAGACAACTATCACAAGCCAGATGCCTATCATTTAGTCATGGCTAAAATTAAGTGAGATGAATTGCTTTTTAAGTGGCATGCCCAAGGAAAAGTAATTATGTCTTGCATAATAATTGGCTCAGAATTTTTCTGAAAGGAATAAGCCTGAATAGGGATGCACCATGTACAGTTCCGTGTTCTGACTCTCAGAAAATAAGTGAGTTCAAGTATTTAGTTGGTGCTTTCTTATGAGGTGTACAATGCAGTGGTCCAGGACCATTATGGGGCTGTATAGAATCTTCTAGTAATGGAACAAGAATCTCATTGAATAGAGACAGAGAGATAGCAAATTTAGAAGTCTTTGACAAGAAAATGTTGGGACTATGAAAAAAACCCCACAACTGTTTTGTGCTGAACATTGTGGATCGGTTTAATTCACACTATTCCAGACTTCTATGCTTTTTTAGTACTTTTTTTATACCTAGTATAGCAGAATTGAGAACCGGTTTATAGTATAATATTTTTGATTAGTTTGAAAGGGATATTCAATTTTTTAATGATCCGTGAGTTCTTTAAAAATAAACACTTTAGCACAGAATAGTCCTAGCCCTGTGAACTACTTGATTTACTCCTTGCCAGCAGCACTGCACCTAAGGTCTTATTTAAAATGTGTTGTCCACTGCTGCCTTAACTCCTTCAGTGTTTTAATGTTATTTCAAGGAGAGCCAGAACTGTTTACCTTAGGCTTTCCACTTGGTTATGGTCCTTTGCTTTTCAGATCAATTTCTGAGGCAAGAGATATAACCACTGTGAATCTTTAGAATCAATGCTTTGTTGGTTCCAGACATATCTGCCTTATTTTCAGGAACAAGTATAAGGCAGAGCCCATAGAATCAGTGGCTGCGCAGATCAGTTGGGCTCAAAATGCTATTATTGCTTCTCCTGACTTTGGAAGGGGATGTGGAACACAAGAAAAAGGACAACACGAGATATCTAAGTGCTGGGCAGTTTTCTACATCATTTTATCTCAGTTGCCTAAATGGTAATTCTAAGAAATATTTTTTTAAAGTACACAGTTTTGTATTATTTGTCATCCATGTGTAAAACAGCTTAAACTTACATACAATCTGTAGTTCTCTTAGATACATAGACATTCTTATCCTTGTTTTTTTAGTCAAATCATATAGAGCTAAAGAAGTCTATAAATATTAGAAAGAAAAAAAAAGGTAAGAAAAAGAACAGTGCACTTAGATTGTTCAGTTTCTTAGCTTTTCTTAGCTCACTTCGTAGCCAAACTGAAGATTGTATTATGATCTAACTGTTCTTATATGCACAGCACAACATTCTTTTGTAATAACAGAGGCCCACAGTTTTATTGTAATCTGAGCTGAGCAAATTAGCTTGTGAGTAAACATTTTCTGAATTAATTTCTTGTTATAACAAATGTTATTAAAAAGTACGAAAGAGAGTTGGAAGCAATAACAGCAAGAACAAAACTTTTCAGTTGTTATGGTACGGTGGGTTGACTTTGGCTGGCCTCCAGGTGCCCACAAAGCCACTCTATCACCGCCCTTTCTCAACAGGACAGGTGGGAAAACAGGATGAAAAGCTTGTGGGTCAAGGGAAAAGGTCACATACCAATTACTGTCATGACCAAATCAGGCTCAATATATGGACATTAATTTAATTTATTACCTATTAATGTAAGTAAGATAATGAGAAATAAGAACAAATCTAAAAACACCTTCCTTGCACTCCTCCCTCCATCTCTGGCTCAGCTTCACTTCTGATTTCTTTACCTCCTCTTCTCTGAGTGGCTCAGGGGGATGGGGAATGGGGCTTGCAATTGGTTCATCACACATTGTCTCTGCCGCTCCTTCCTCCTCACACATTTCCCCTGATCCAGCGTGGGGTCCCACCCATAGGATACAGTCCTTCATGAACTTCTCCAACGTGGGTTCTTCCCACGGGCTGCCTTTCAGGAACAGCTCCAGTGTGGGTCCTTTCTATGGGTTGTAGTCCTTCAGGAATGGACTGCTCCAGTGTGGGGTCTCCATGGGGTAAAAATCTCCTTCAGGCACATCCACCTGCTCCATCATGGGGAGCTGCAGGTAGATATCTGCTCCACTGTGGACCTCTATGGGCTGCAGAGGAACAACCTGCTTCATCATGGGGAGCTGCAGGTAGATATCTGCTCCACTGTGGACCTCTATGGGCTGCAGAGGAACAACCTGCTTCATCATGGGGAGCTGCAGGTAGATATCTGCTCCACTGTGGGCCTCTGTGGGCTGCAGAGGAACAACCTGCTTCAGCCTCCAATGTCTTCTCACAGAAGCCACCTCCACCCTGACTACCCAAACCTTGCCACATAAACCCAATACCTATGGAAAATGCGTAAGGACTGTGAGGACTATACAAAAGTATAGGACTATATGAAAGTATAAACAAAAGTCTGTGCTCTAAAGCTGACATGTTAGGTATAAACCTAGTTTATGGACCACTTATTCAGCCAATGTCATATCTGCTTTTTTTTTTTTTTTTTACAGAAATAACAAAATAAATCAAAATGGCTTTACAAAGCAGCACTTTTCAGTCACAAATCTCCATTATTAAATAGGCAATTTACAAGTAACAAGATATACAGGTTCCATATCTCTTAGAGCCCTATATCACCTCCTTTTTTGACTATCACATCATATTCACAGAAAATAATTCCCACTTACAGAGATCACTCACAAGACTTGCTTGACAGAGTAAAAGGCACAAGTATTCCAGTGCAGTTGTAAAATAACTTTTACTTTGTTTTCCAGATTTTCTCACGTGTATTACATTCAACACATTTCTGAACATTTCATGGCATTTTTTATTGTGAAGTTAGAGTACCGTTCTTTATATCAAATAGAACTGGACGGGGGCAAGTTATTCTTCTGGTTTGCATATATTACAGAGCAAACTCAGAAGCACGGATGTGGGCCTGTACTAGCAAGAGATCCCAGTATTTCTACGGACAACTCTAAGCCTAATGATCTGCCTAAATGCGCTAAGAGGTTTGTTTTTATTATCTCTACTGACTGCTAATTTACATCAGCAGAATAATTCATAATTGTTGTTGTGAGTTATTTGATAACATATATCATTGTATTTGAATTTTGATGCAGCCCGGCAGTGCTGGGTGAAACTAAATATCTTGCACCTGTGATCCCAATTTATGCAAATTGTGACAGGCTGTTAAAATCAGCTGTCTCTAGGCTACTTTATGTGAATTCATGGGTTGCTTCTTGTGCGTGTGTGTGTATGCACGCGTGTGCGTGCGCGTGTGTGCAGAAGTGAATGACCATGTGGTTTTGTTTTTCCTTTCTGACACACACTGCCAGAAAACAGAGAACTACGGTGTTCTCTCAGATATAACACTGACACATACAATTGAATACCTGCACTTTTTAGTTTTCCTGTTCTAGCTGCTGACAGCTGAGTGCTAATATGATATAAAAGCTATTTTTAAAAAAATAAGCATATTTACTTATCGGACTGTTTACAGTATCTTTCACCCAGGAGTCCTCTGCACAAGAAGGACACGGACCTGTTGGAACAGGTCCAGTGGAGGGCCACGAAGATGATCAGAGGGATGGAGCACCTCCCCTATGAAGACAGACTGAGACAGATGGGGTTTTAAATGGGAAGAGGGGAGATTTAGATTAGATCTTAGGAAGAAATTCTTCCTTGTGAGGGTGGGAGGCAGTGGAAAAGGTTGCCCAGGCAAGATGTGGCTGCCCCACCTCCCTGGAGGGGTTAAAGGCCAGGCTGGATGGGGCTTTGAGCAACCTGGTCTGGTGGAGGTGTCCTTGCCCGTGCGAGGGGGGTTAAAACTAGATGATCTTTAAGGTCTTGTTCAAATCTAACCATTCAATGATTCTATGATTCTATGACTAGGAAGCCTTCCTTTACCAAGGGGCTGGTCAACCCCTGGCACTGGCGTCCTGGGGGGGTGGTTGAGGCCACCAGTGTCTCCTTGTTGAAGAGGCGTTTGGACAGTGGCCTTCGGAATGGGCTTCTGGGGTGATTTGGGGTGCTTTTGGTGCAGTGGGGAGGCCAAGGCGGGCTGCGGAGCCCATGGCGGTGGGAGGCGAGGCCGGGTGGGCTTGTCCCCAGGCTTTGGGGGGGAGTGTGTGGCGAGCCCTGTCCCCGGCGGAGGGGACGCTGGGCGGGTTGCAGAGCAAAGCCTTGCAGGCCGTGTTGTGGTGTGTGTGTGTCCCATGTGGGTGGGCAAGGGCTGTGCGTGTGGTGGGGGCTGGGTGCTGCTTTGTGCGTGGGGCCGTGTCCGTGGGTCCCGCAGGGAGCCCTCTGTCCTGGCTGCCCCTGGGCAAGGGGACGGGGAGATGCCCCCGGCCACTGCCCCCCCGCTGCTGGTGGCTGCTCCCTGGGGGCAGCTCCTTGCCCTTTGGGGCTCCTGGGCTCCCCTTTGGGGCTCCTCGGGGCTGTGGCACCTGGGGGGGGCTGATTCCCGCTGCCCCCTGCCCTCCCTCCCTCTCCCCTCTCCCCCCCCACACCCCCCCAGGCACCCAGCGCTTCTGCAGAAACAACTTTTATTGGCAACACAAGAGAGAGACAAGGTCCTATGGAAGCCCCCACACACCCCCCTCCCTCATCTCTGTCTCCTCCCTGCGCTGGGACTCGGCCCCCCCTGCGCCCCCGCACCCCCTGACAGAGCCCTGCGCTTGCTGGGTGGTGTCGACGGGGGGCTGGTCCCCCGCTTCGTCCCCCGCCTCTCCCCCCGGGCGGGCTGGGCCGGGGGCAGCTCCGTCCCCACGTCCCCCCAGGTCCCCTGGGACTCGGGTGGTGTCTCCGTCCCAAAGTCCCCCCAGCGCTCCTGGGACTCTGGTGATGGCTCCACACCCAAGACCCCCCAGGGCTGCTGGGTCTCTTCAGGAACCTCTATCTCCGACTCCCTCCAGACCCCCCGGGACTGAGGTGGTGTGTCAGTCCCCACATCCCCCCAGGCCCCCCGGGACTCAGGTGACCTCTCAGTCCCAACATCCCACCAGGCCCCCTGCGACTCTGGTGATGATGCTCCCTCCACATCCCCCCAGGTCTCCTGGGACTCTGGTGTCAGCTCCGTCCCCACATCCCCCCAGCACTCTTGGGTCTCCGATGACAGTTCTAACCCCACATCCCCCCAAGGCGCCAGGGTCTTCATCTCCTGGAGGAGTTCCTCCAGGGAGCGCACGGCCTCCCTCACCTCCTCCAGGCCATGCCTCATTCTCCATCGATCTTTGGGAGGAATGAGGCAGTGGAAATTGCAGCGGGGGACGGGTGCCCCAGTGTCCCCAGTGTCCCCAGGCCTAGGGGTGGTGCCAGGACTGGCCTGGGAGACCCCTGCCACCTCCCCGCAGCAGTCAGAGAGCCTCGTATCTTCATCCAGGGGCACCTCCTCAGCCTCTGCGAGGTCCCCGGGGGCTTGGCTGTGGGGGACAGCCGAGGGGCTGGTGGGGACCTTGCCCTCCAGGGAGGTGACACTGTCCCAGGTGGTGCTGGTGTCTGAGGAGATGTCCGTGGATGAGGGGATGTTGCTCTCCGAGGTTGTGTCTGCGGGGATGGGCGTGCTGGAGCTGTTGGTGGCTGGAGAGAGTTCTTTGATCTTCTCCTGGCCGGGTGTGGAGGTTTCCAGGGCGGTGGGAGCTGGGGTCACCACTCTCCTCGCTGCGTTGGTGCTGGTGTCCCCAGGGTCCCCAGGCCTGGGGACAGTGCTGGTGCTGTCCTGGCCGGTGCCCAGCGTGTCGGAGCCAAAGAGCCTGAGGGCCCCGTGGAGGAGCAACTCCTCGGTGACTTCCCTGGTGGTGGCCGGGTGCCCAGGAGCAGCAGAGGGTGTGGGGGGCATGTGGGTGCGTGGGGGT
>NW_015090767.1:2073799-2122088 GCF_001431845.1 Calidris pugnax | reverse complement strand
CAGAAAAAGGTTGGGAAGAGTTGGTACCATGGATCTTGGGGGTGAATGTCCCATTAATGAGATGATGATGCCAAACTGGGAGGTGCTGTTGACCCCGTTGAGGGACAGGAGGCCTTGCAGAAGGCTCTAGATAGGTTGGGGCACTGGTCAATCACCAGTGGCGTGAAGTTGAACCAGTAAAAGTGCCGGATTCTGCACTGGGAGGGAGTAACTCCACTGCTGGGGAAGGACAGGAAGGTCCTTGAATGCCTCCAGGGGAGGGCAACCAAGCTGGTGACAGTTCTGGAAAGGATGTCCTTCCTTTACCTGGGTTGCTGATCTTTCCCGCCCCCACCAGTGACCAAACTGAGGGGGGGAAGAGAGGAGGTGGGATGGTGAAGGTGAGCAGGGTCCTCAGGGGCTGAAGGTGGCAGAGGGGAACAAGGAGACCATACCTGGTGGGGGGGCCTGGAGGGCCCATGGGGCTGCCCCCACGGCGGGTGCCCATGCTGGGTGGAAGGGCTGCTCCTGCCCGGGCAGTCGAAGCAGGGTGGCTGAGCCTGGAAGAGAGACAGGAGCGATGGCCACGGTCACCTCCTGCGGCCTTGGCCCCGAGAGCGTCCCCGGGCTGTGGGTCGGGGTCGGTCCCTGCCTTGGGGGTAGAAGGTTTGCGGGAGCATAACAGGGTGAAGGATCTGGGGTGCTGCGGGGGCCCAGGGTCCTTCAGGTGGGAGCCACTGTGGTGGCAGCGCCATCTTCGGTCCCTTCTGTCTCTCCGCTGCTAAGGACTCTTTGGTCACCAGGGATGGAATGTTGGGGCTCCCTGGGCCCCCCCCATCTCCTGCTGGAGATGGTCTTGGCCACAGTCCTCATGACATGGTTGAGCTTAAAATTATCTCCTGCTGGAGATGGTCTTGCCCACAGTCCTCATGAAATGGTTGAGCTTAAAATTGTCAGTGGCATGAGAAAAAAGGGTGGGAAGAGTTGGTACCCTTGATTTTGGGGGTGAATTCCTCTATAATGAGCTGACGCAGCCAAACTGGGAGGTGCTGTTGACCCCCTTGAGGGACAGGAGGCCTTGCAGAAGGCTCTCGAGAGGTTGGAGCAGTGGGCAATCAGCAGGGGCATGAAGTTGAACCAGTAAAAGTGCCGGATTCTGCACTGGGAGGGAGTAACTCCACTGCTGGGGAAGGACAAGAAGGTCCTTGAATGCCTCCAGAGGAGGGCAACCAAGCTGGTGACAGTTCTGGAAAGGATGTCCTTCCTTTACCTGGGTTGCTGATCTTTCCCGCCCCCACCAGTGACCAAACTGAGGGGGGGAACAGAGGAGGTGGGATGGTGAAGGTGAGCAGGGTCCTCAGGGGCTGAAGGTGGCAGAGGGGAAGAGGGGGACCATACCTGGTGGTGGGGCCTGGAGGGCCCATGGGGCTGCCCCCACGGCGGGTGCCCATGCTGCATGGAAGGGCTGCTCCTGCCCGGGCAGTTGAAGCAGGGTGGCTGAGCCTGGAAGAGAGACAGGAGCGATGGCCGCGGTCACCTCCTGCGGCCTTGGCCCCGAGAGCGTCCCCGGGCTGTGGGTCGGGGTCGGTCCCTGCCTTGGGGGTAGAAGGTTTGCGGGAGCATAACAGGGTGAAGGATCTGGGGTGCTGCAGGGGCCCAGGGTCCTTCAGGTGGGAGCCACTGTGGTGGCAGCGCCATCTTCGGTCCCTTCTGTCTCTCCGCTGCTAAGGACTCTTTGGTCACCAGGGATGGAATGTTGGGGCTCCCTGGGCCCCCCCCATCTCCTGCTGGAGATGGTCTTGGCCACAGTCCTCATGACATGGTTGAGCTTAAAATTGTCAGTGGAAGAAGAAAAGAGGTGGGAAGAGTTGGTACCCTTGATTTTGGGGGTGAATTCCCCATTAATGAGCTGATGATCATAGAATAATAGAATCACAGAATTATAGACTGGTCTGGGCCGGAAGGGACCTCCAAAGGTCATCTAGTCCAACCTCCCCGCAGTCAGCTGGTACATCCCCAACTAGACCGGGTTGCCCAGGACCTCGTCGAGCCTCACCTTGATGTCTCTCGGGAAGGGGCCTCAGCCACCTCCCTGGGCAACCTGTCCCAGTGCTCCACCACCCTCCCAGTAAAGAACTTTCTGCTCATCTCCAATCTCAGTGTGCTCCCCTCCAGCTTAAAGCCATTGCCCCTCGTCCTGTCACTGCAGGCCTTTGTAAACAGGCTCTCCCCTGGGAGAGGGACTTTGGTTGTCCCTTCCGGCCTGGACAATTCTATGATTCTATGATAACTCTATGAAATGGTCTGAAGCTGTGGCAGGGGAGGTTTAGGTTAGATACTGAGAAGAATTACTTTCCTGAAAGGGTGGTCAGGCACTGGAACGGCCTAACCAGGGAGGTGGTGGAGTCACCATCCCTGGAGGTATTTAAGAAATGTGTACATGTGGCACTTCAGGGCCTGCTCTAGTTCCAGAGACTGTTGGTTTGTGTCTGTTTGTTTGGGGTTTTTTGTAGTTTTGTTGTGGTTTTTTTTGTGGTTGGACTCCATGATCTCAAAGGTCCCTTCCAACCATGAAGATTCTGTGATTCTGTGAACAAAGTAGGGTCTGTAAAAATAAGTAGCAGCAAATCTAGCCCTAACTGTGGGAAGATGGGTTAAATTTTTGTGCATATTCAACTTAAACCAAGGAAGAACTTGTACCTCCTGGTGGGAAAGCTTTGAGTGCTTTTACTTAACTCATGCAAAAAGTATCATCAGTAACTCTACTGGGTTTGGCTGGGATGGAATTAATTTTCTTCATGGCAGAACAAATGGTGCTGTGTTATGGATCTGTGACCAAAGCAGTGTTGAGAACACACCAGAGTTATAGCTGTTGCTCACAGAGCTCCACGGCTTTCTCTGCTTCACACTCTGTGCTCCCCGCAGTGAGTAGGCAAGATTTTTGGAGGGGACACAACTGGAACTGATCCAACCTGATCAAAGTGATATTCCATATCATATGACATTGTGCTTAGCAATATGACCTCAGCGAAAGGGGGAGGAATGGGAAATGTTCATGGTTATGATAAGTTTGTCTTCCCAAGTAACTGTTACACATACTAAGGTCCTGCTTTCCTGGAAGCAGCTGAACATTTGCCTGCTGATGGCAAGTGCTGAAAGAATTCCTCATTTTGTTTTGCTTGCACTCATATCTTTGTTTCACCTGTTTACCTGTCTTTACCTCCATCCATGAGTTTTCTCACTTTTGCCCTTCTGATTCTCTCCCTCATCCCATGGAGGTGGCATGAGTGGTGACTGGATGGGAGCTTAGCTGCCAGCCAGAGTCAATCCAGCAGTCAGTCTGGTTGCAGAAGATATTTTTATATTGTGCTAGAATGAATGCAGAGCTACAAACTCTGCACAAGTAGCCTATGACCATAGAGAGATTTGTGGAGAAATAAAGAATCAGATGGTATCACAAGCAAGAAATTGACGTCTTCAACTAAGAGATCTATTTCAGTTTGCTAGATTTTCTAAAACAAACTTTTATGGATTTCTGCATCTTGGGAAAGCCTTGAGAACTTTTCCTAGTGATCCACACCTTCATTTTACTTACGAATGGGATGATACATACTTTTGAGACAGTTTGCTTACTGTTTTTTAAGTCCTGTTGTTAGCCTATGGACTACATACAGGATATAGTTTTTTTAAGGGATGGATATAAATATATTTTGCCTTCTTTCCTTTCTCAGTGCTAGGAGTAAATCCCTATTTCTTTACGTGACTTTGTAATGCAGAATCTATAATGGGAGGGTGGTGGGACCAACAATGCTCACTGGCTAAAACATGTTTGACTTGTAGGAGCTGAAGTTCTGCTTACTTGACTTGAAACAGGTCTCTTTCAACCCTGCCTTATTAACTTAGATCTGACTACTGGCTGCTGTTCATCCCTGTAGTGCAGCAACTCTGATCTTAATCAGGTCAACTTGATCATCACTGAAAGGATGGTCACCTAGGAAAAGTAGGTAGGCTGTGAAGTTAAGACCTATGAATATGTAGATACTCTAGATGAATAATATTTTCTGTACTTCTGCAGATGCTAAAGTACATAAAAATTTTAAACCTGGACTAACAAGAAAGAAAACTTGGTATTGATTTATTCACAGAGATTATGTTAAAATGTGGATTTCTCAACCTTCTAAGTGTAGCCTGAACAATTTTCCAGGCTCTTTTTGCTCTGTCCACTGTGAAACCTGGGAGCACTACTGACCTAGTGCTATGGCCACTACATTTCTCTGGATTCAGTTTGCACACATTCTCACTTCATAGCAAGATCTGAATGCCTACTGCGTGCCACGCTATTTCACATAAATCTTCACAGAAAAGGGATGGTGTATACGGGAGGTAAGAAACTGTAGTAATAGGGAATTAAGAATCAAAGACACGATGACACCCGGATATAAAGTAAAGCAGAGTTCAAGTAAGCTCTCACTGAAAGTACAGTTTCGTCAGTGCCATACGGGCAGAGTGTCTGAACACATCTTCCTAAGTTCATAACATATAAAGATAAATATACCACAAAAAATATTCGAGCAGTGCAAGAATATTTGAGATAGAAATGAAGAGTATTGCCATATAAATCACTTCCAAACCACTCCCCTTAGTAACTTATTAACACCTAATAAAACAGTTTTCAGTTTATTTTGGGGCCCATGGGAGAAAAAAAAAAAAAGGAGAGAAAGTGTGGTAATAGGCTTCTTAAAATTTATAAGCATTTATAAGCTCGGAGGACCCACAGTGGAGCGGCAGATCTTGGTGCACAGAGAGACATTCCTTCATAACAGCGAACAATAATTAGTATGTTTTGTGCATTCTCTCCAGGCTCATTCCTTTTTTATTTCTCATTGTAGCTCTTAAGGAAGTCACTCTCAGATGAGAATAACTACAGTGGCCTAACCACCAGATAAATTAGGTGTCTGGAGAAGGGATCATGCCTAACTATCCTTTAGCACAAAGTTGTGCCTCAAAGGGATGTCTCAGCTTTTAGAAAGCTTTCCTGTTTGCTTCACTGAGAATAAGTCTGAAGGCAAAGGCCTGCTCTCAGCAGGTGCTTGGCGCCTGGCAGGACGAAGCTTTACTGAATATTTCATCAATGACAGGATCTCTCTCTGATATGGACTGAAATTTATCACCTATTTCTAATGGGGCCTCAGTCTCTCTATCTGACCATACTGTTTCCACAGTTGTTGTGGACTGCGATTACAGTCATCGGACATCTCACCATAAAACACATCATGCCAATTAAAGGGTCCCTTTCTGAGTTTCTTTCGGGTATCAGACATTATATTATATTATTTGCAGTCAATCAATAAATGCATCGTCTTGTATTTTTTTTAAAGCATAGAAAATATTTTAACTCCTACATTTTTACTTCATCATGAAAAAGTTATACATGCAAATAGAGATTCTTAGTTTGTCATTATACAATGGCAGGGAAGTGGACATGATAAAATAAAGACTAGGGCTGTTGATGCCATAAAAGATTACATTTAAGTGGTGCTTATATCTACTTTCAGGCCTTTTGCAGAATCCAGGGTTCAGTATGATCAGTTCAAAGTGTGCTGCTAGAAACAGCGAAAAACAACCCACACTGTGTCAGAAATATTGATTGTTAGAGCCTACTGAATCCTGCCTCCAGCTTTGTCTGCTTGAAAGCCCCGCTCAGTCTGTTAAGCTCTTCTAGTGAGGTACTATTCCTTAAAGAAAAACGACCTTTGAGCTACATTACACCTTTAAAATTTTGTGCAGAACTCTCATTGACTTGCTTGTGAGTTCAGTTTGCAGCTGAATGTTTCTCACAAACCTGCCAGGAGACAGCTGGGGCTTCACCGTGAAGCTTCCATGAATCAGTGAACTACGGTGGGATTTATACAGACAAGCAAGGCTGGATGACAAACACAATGTTAGTCAAATAGATAGTTATTTTAATGAAAAATAACAATATCTAAAGAAGAAGCGCTCAAAGAATAAGAATACCTTGTTCTTTTTACAGGATGCAATTAGCCATTTTTGCTTCTGCTGGTTTTCATTCTGACCAACGCAAAAAGAATTGTCACAGAAAGTCACAGCTCTATTACAACTGAAAACAAGCAAGTGGGCTGAGGATTTTTTGTTGCAAAATAAAGATTGCTAACTTTGTTTATCTGAATTTAGTATGACAAAAACCAACGTGGCAGTTTGTCCAAAAATATCACCTTGTTGACCCTAAAAATGCATTTCCCTAGACATGTACTTTGCATTTTATTTTATTTGCATTATTTATTTATTTTTTAACATCTTGTTGCTATATAATGACAGGAATTCTTTTAAACATTAGAGTTGATTCTTACATATAGGTAATACTCTTATATAGGTATAATTCTTACACATATTGCTTTGTGGTTTCAAATTCATCAGAGCTTACTTTGTAACACCAAATGTAGTATTACTACCGTTTGATCTTGTATTTCCTTTATGAATCAAAAATAGTTTTAGAAAGCAGTCTTAAGAAAAAAAAAATCATTATTTTCCTTTTTAATGGCAAACAGGGCCAATAGAACATTTATAAAGAAAAGATAGGTTCTGCAAATCTGCATACCTGCAATACAATTTACTTACCACAGGCTTAGAAGTCCAATGCTTAGGTTTCACATCTGCAATATTTAAGTAATTTAGGAGAGTGACTCACAGTTAGGAACATACTGAGCTTTCCTGGAAGTTGATAACCTTGTGCCCAACACATTCTTCCTCCTCTTCTCCAAGAGAAATCTATGTACATAAAAAACCTTAATGATATCTATGCAAACTTTTATTCAATCCTTTAAAACTATTTTTCATACTTTCACTTGCTTTGGACTATACTATAACTTAAAGTTCCTCAAACAAGAAGGGTAGCTGCTCTGGGATTTCTTTACTCTCAGTAATCAGTGATTACTCTGATAACAGCTGTCTTTTGTACCTGCTCTGAGAATATCTACTAGATCTGGTTCCACCTTCTTTACACTCTACCACTATATTTCGGTGTCCTACTTCCTGTGCAGAGATACTCAGTCTACACAGATATAAAAAATTGTACCATAATTTAATATAGCCTTATTCCACTTAGGATGCAGAACTGTTTCCTCTAAGCCCTAAACTATTAGATAGGATTTCTTTTTTTGTTTTTTGTTTTGTTTTTTTTTACCAAAGTCTGATCTAAAGATTATGAGTGTCACTATGTCTGGCACAGAACATCCTGTCCAGTTTTCCTGAAATTGAAGGCAAGAGGCTTGTTCTCCTTTGCACACATCTAGAAAGCTTCAACATGAAAGTAGTATTAGGGATGTGATTTTGATTGCTCATTTCGGAGGACTATCTGAGAACAGGTTAAGTTTGTTCCTAAGTACAGCAGAAAGTACAACAGTAAAGGGGCACTGAGCAAAGCCTTTCGGTCAGTCTTTTTTACACAGAATCTCCATTTCCCTGGCTATCTTCTTAGACTTAGTCTTGACTTTTACAGGATGGAATTATTTATTTTGAACATGGTTGACATGTTCCAGACAGTGTAAATAGCACAGGCAGTTCCCAAATTTCTTACCTTACACATCTTGATATATCTTGTTTAATGTGTTGTTCATTCTATATCATGTCTTTTTCTGTGTAGAGAAAATACTGGTATCACTTCTTAAGGAGAAAGAGATTTAAATTAAAAAGATGAGCTGCTAAGAAGATGTGGCTTCTGTAATACCTCTTGACAAAATATTTCAATCCTAGTGAGTCAGCATTTCCTGGCAGAAAAATATTATACCTCTGCATATTAATTCACTTCTCCTCAGCCTCTATGTGATAAAAGAACAAGTTGTCTAGCCCAAAGTTCTCACAAGAACTGTTAGATTCTGATCAAACCACTTGGGACAGTTTTTTAAATATTGCTTTCTTAAACAAGTATTAACCTTTCACTATATGTCTTTTCAGAAGAAGTTCTGTCAGATCTAGTACTCCAAACAAAATCTTTTGCTCAACTTATTAAGAGTTCAGACTAATTTAATCCATTTTACAGTTATTTTTAAGACATTTACAGTGAGAGGCATCATGGACATGGTGTCACATGTCCTCTGAGTAAAAACTGTTGTTATCAGATAAAAGCTGCACCACTTCAAGGGAGGGAGGGGGAACTCAATTTCGATGCTCTTCACATCTTGTAACACCAAGAAGGATGCCATTTGGTGGTGGTGGTTTAACGATGGAGACACCTGTTCACTTTCAGCTACTGTGGATAGATAAAACCCCATAACTCATTCTTCATAGACAGTAACACAGAACAGCTGTCAGATGGTAATGACTTTCAGTCACAACTAACATGGAATTAATTTAAAACAGAAACCTAGTAGTAAAATCGTGTACTCCACTGTCAATCAGGGAGCTCATTAAACTTGGCTTAGGTCATAGCAGAAGACAGTAGCGGATTCAAGCACAGAGGCTTCTCTAACAATTAGACTGAATTGATGAGCATTGAAGAAGGGACCAGAACATCAGCATTTATCTTGGCTTTAAACAGGAAAAAGTCAAAATTTTACATCTCAGTGTCCTTAATTTGATGAAGTTAGGAACAACACATTCATGTTTTCTTAAGGAGTGATACGAGTTACTTTTTTTGGGAAACAAGACAATTTTTTGTTGGCATAATTATATCAGCTATAGGTACTCATCTTCTGAGAGAAAGCAGAAATAAACAGAAAAAGGCCTTTTTATGTTTCTAACATGTTAGAACAGCGTATATACCATATGATACATATATCTAAATTTGTCCTGTTTGGATTTCTTTTTTTTTTTTTTTTTCTTTTTTCTTGGAGCATATTATATTGAATGGAAATTGGACCTTTTTTATAATGAAGCTTTAAAGAAAAATTTTGACTAGTTCAGGAGTGTGTGATCTTCCTGAATCATGTGGTTCTGGCTATTTATACTACTCCTTCCTTCTCTTCCTTCTTCTTCTCATTCCTCATCCTTCCCCTTCTCTCTCCCCGCCTCTCGTCTTTTCTAATGATTGACTGCATGTAAACCTGTAAGAACATATGAGACAAGTCTTGTTTGTTTTAAAAGTATTAACATGCACTGAGCAAAGCGAAGCTGGCATTCTTGGACCATGAGTCATTCTCTGTAGAGCATGCCACCTACCACCATGACGTGTTTAAAAACACCTTTGTGTCAGTGTGACATAATCCTTCTCAGAAATACAGCACTTTTATCTCTGTCACTCTGGTGACAGTTAAAAGTGAGTCATAAGTTGATTTTTAGTCCCATTTAAGCAATTTCAGCATTTAGTACTAAGCACTTCTAAAACACACAGAGCATTATTGTACAGAGGTTTTTTAAAATATTGTTCCCCCTTTCTAATTGTACAGCACAATTTCTTACATTTCATTAACTTGACTTTTCCTATGTTGTTTTGATCCACATACAGTAACACAAAATTGACATTCCAAAAAAACCAATTTACTGTAATAAAGAAGCAGGTTGAACAGATAGTCACCATTAACAGATATCTAAGCCTTTACTTGATTAATTCTAAAAGTCCGTGAGCAACTAGTATACAATTGTCCTCCTATGGCTTCTGCACAGTAAAGCAATTTATTTGAGAACCCTTGTGAAGTGAGAAACACTTAAGTGGAACAGTAAAATGCTCTCAAACCCACATTGCAGATCTTCATGAATCAGGATTTGCTTGCTTCTTCTACACATTGAGTTGTATTAGGGAAGGCACTTGCCATTTACTTTATTTAGGCAAAATTGCAATTCATATCAGAGAAAGATCAAATTTAGTGTTGATAAGAACATGTATGTACACCTGCATAGATACATATCTATATACATATATACACATCTATATAAAGGTCTAAAAAATGGACAATGGATCTGAAATCTTTTCCATGTGTCTGCAGAGGGAAAAAAAAAAATAAATGCCAAAGACTAAAGTCCTAAACTCATTTTCTTCAGTGATTTCTCCAGCAAAGGTAAGATAGGATTATTTTATTTTAATTACAGTGTATGATCTTTAAAGTGGGACAATGTATGGCAGTCAAGTTTACTCCTTTGGAGAATGGGCAAGAAAGATGTTCCCAAAATGAAAAGGCAAGAATGGAAATCCGATTTTCTTTTTTTTTTAAAAAAAAAAAGTATTTTTGGAAAAAAATTTTGCTGAGTGGCAATCTGTGGATGAAGTCAAATTCCCACTGGAGCCCCAGCAGTAAAAATTCCTCATACTAGATGTTTATACTGATTATTTTACACACCACTGCATGCAATTGCTGCTGTAGAGAATTCTGTCCAATATATTTTGACTATGAAAATTTTATAGATAATTACTTTTAAAAATGTACAGACATATTACTTTTTACAAAATGTGTCTATGAAATTTCTTAGAGAATACACCCCGAGAGTTCACAGCAAGATAAAGTTTGGAATGTTGACACAAAATATCTCTTTCAAATCAAACTGATCTAGTCCCCTCCCTGAAAATATAGAAATATAGTCGTCATTATTCTAGGAGGGGAAATGAAGGATCTAAAGAAAAAAACTTTAAAAGACAATCCCAAGTAAAGGATTTTGGAAAAGATAATGACAAAAAAAGCGCCAATCCCTTCTGATTTCTTTTAAGCTCAATAATTTGCAGAGCAGAGGAAAATGTAAGAAAGTATCTTTTTGCCTATTTTCTGGTTTACACATCAAATGGCTTGCTACAGTTAATTCAGTGAAGGAAAATATTTGGAGTAAAAAGGAATAGAAGAAACAATCTTGCTACTTTTTAGATGCCTAGTGCCATATTTTAGAGATATAACTTTCCAACAGAAAAATGTTTAACAATTAGCATAAATATCTGTTATGTAAGAGGTATCATAAGTTAAATTTTATTTAGCAAAACTACCAGTAGTTTTCCTGTGATTGTAAAACTCTCCATTTAATTCACTACTGATGCTAGTAGCATCATGATGACAGCAAGATTAATGTGATCTGACCTCTGTAAGATGGAAGAATAAAAAAAAAATTAATTCAGAGAGAATACTGGAAGAGGTCACTATAAATATCACTCATTATTTTCCTGCTAGTCTTCATAGAGGTTGTAGGAAAATAAATGACATTTTATTTACCGTATCAAAATCTGCAGATATATAAGCAGCAGCATTGCTCCATGTTCTGCTGCTGCAGCAGATTTAGCCATGTATTCTCCACCGGTGCCTCATTATTTCTCATTTTTGAAGGGAAAAACTGTATATTACACCCTAATTCAGTCCTTAGAAGAGGTGACCAACTCAGGACCCTGAGCAAGACTCAGGTGTTGTTCATAAATTGCATATGGGGATGCTGTTGCTTTGGATTAGGAAGTAAATAATTTATAACAAATAAATTGAGAGATGCTGACAGCCAATTACAATATTGTTGGATTTGGTTTTCTAAAGTAATCCACAAATCATATTCATGTTCTGTAGCTGGTTTGGAAGTGGTTGATTAAAATTTTTCAATATTTGGGTTTTTAATTTGGTTGCTTATATTTTATTAAATAGATTGGCAACATAGTATTTCTAAATCCTCACAGAATGGTGCAAAGAGATTGGGCACAAAAGTGGAGGAAGGCAGTGCTGGGGTTGGGAAGGGTTTAGGTTTGTTGAGAAAAACTTTGCAGAGTTAAGAACTCAGAAAAAGGCTCAGGTGAAAAGTATTATGCTTTTCTATTGCTACCTTGTCCTCATTAAAATCTTCCTTAAAGATTCACTCTTCTTGTGATGCACACAAACCTAGGTTTCTATGTTTATGAAATATAAAACCTGAGGGCTTTAGTGCACATTGTGTTTCCTGCATTTACTTCTTATTTTGCAAGCTCTTTGGGAAAAGTGTTCTTTGTGTCTTTTACAAGATAATGCATGTTTATTGATCGTGATCAGAAACAGAAACAATACATTTGATACACACAGTATGGTATCCAAGATTTCCTTCCAGTTATAATCACACTATATGAAGTGAAAGTGAAAGACACAGACAGTTTGCTCAAGTACTGTAGCTCCTAGTTTTCCTCTGTTCTGCTTGCCAGTGTAGTTAATGGCTCAGAATTAGTGATAAATTGCCATGGAGCAGATAGGGAGGTATCTAGAATAGGATTTCACAACCCCGCTGGCTGAAAATGGAAAGGAGCAGATAGGGCATATGTTCCACCCCTTTTCCTTCCCAAGCATCTAAATCTAGGCCAGCTGGAGATTTCTGCCTCCACTTGAGACATCTCAACTACAGTTCAGATAAAAGGAGAATGGCAGCATACCTTTTTAATATCCCAGGTAGGTTTTAATTGAAGAGGTTTTGACAAATGCATAAAAATGTCATCAAATATGGGGCCATGTCCTCAACTGACTATGCATGAGGGTCGGTCAAGGTACGGTCTCAGAAGACATGTTGTAGACAGTATACCAGTAATGAGGTATGTGCAAGGGTGTATCTTGAACAAAGGCTTTTAATAGTGTACAGGTGAGCGGCCTGGATCCATCTCCACCATAACTTAAGATAGAAGGAGGGGAAAGCACTGCTGCATAGTTTTCATTCATGTAAAATTTTTAAGAAAGGCCACTGAACCCCATTGCACTAGTGGTGGGACTAGAATAACCTCATTAAATCTGTAAATGGAGATTAAACATTATCAGAAACCTCGATGGGTTAAAAAATTAAAGCTACTACAGTGGAGAAGCTATAAATTAGCTGTACGTATATGCAGTTCTGAGGATTTTGGTGTCGTGTATTTCTAAGCCCTTCTATCTCTTTAGCTTTGAAGTGTTATTTTTAGTTAGGAAAGTATATAAAGGCCAAGAATGACAGTGTATAGCACATATAATTATTCTGTGAAACACCTTTTTTCCTCTCATATGTTCTTCCTCTTTGGGTATTTCTTCTTTATGGAAACACCTTTTTTCCTCTCATATGTTCTTCTTTGGGTATTTCTTCTTTATACACAGTATAGACTGGCTGTTTTATGGAAAATGGAAGATACATAGCACTAGAATGCGTTCCCCTTCATTCAGATCATTATAGTTCTTGCAACCACTGTGTTTGGTTTTTGATTATTACAATTCGGAGTCACATATGTTTATGTGTAGGCACTTCATCTGAATGCAATAAATATTTCACTGGTAGAACAGAAGCAATTGTCATTCTAGGCAACATTTCAAATAGTCTGAGTCATCTATTTGCAAGCCATCGCGCATGTTTAACTTGCATGCTTCTGAAAAGAAAGGGAATTTATTTTTAATTCTAAATGAGATCTTCATTTTTAACAAACACTATCCTGATTAATCTATATGTGTTAAAAATATGAGTTCATTGATGTCATAGCCTTCCACTTTGGCCTTACCACCTTCCTTCCTTGCTACTGTCATATCTTTTTCCTATACATCAATCATAACTAATTACCACTTTTAGCCAGATTTTGGATTATATTTACTGTACCCTACAATTATTAGTTCCTTTTGATGGATAAATTCCACTGTACTTGATAGCTTTCTGCACTGTCCACCTATTAAATATACAGCAAGTAACTGAGGTTTTTTTGCATGCTACATTTGTGAATGAGAGAGAAAAATATAATCAAGCACACCTTGGCCTTAATACCTGCACATAAAACCACATCTAAATATACAATATTCTGTGACATCTACTTAGAGCAGTTGTAATCACTCATTATTTTATCTAATAATAATGATTGGATTACCTTTTGGTTATATATTTCTAGTATCACCTTTTGTGCTGCGAAACAGATAATTAATTTTTTTTTTCATTTTGCAGTCTGTTTGACAACAAGACTTCACATTATAGTTATAAATTAATGTATTCTCTTCTTTTTAATCTCCACTCCTCCTGAGGGCAAGAGAAGAGTACACAGTGTACTCTTCTGCAAAAGAGAGAAAGAGATTAAGATCACCTTTTTTCCAATAACAAGGCTTTAGATCAACTTCTTTCTGGGCTCGAAGTGGCATTTCTTTATTCTACCCATGGACTTGATAACTCTTGCAGATGTATGTAGTATCATAACTCGAAATGTTTTTTTTTCTTTTTTTTTTTTTAAATTATAATCCCCTTTAAGTCTGTCATTAGGATATAGAACGTACTGTCTCCTAAGACAACTGAAAGAAACCGTGTTTGTTTATTTTCTGAAACCACTGATAAATCTTTCTGTTTCTAAATGTATTCTCATTTACCTGTCAGTGTAACTGATCAGAGACCCAGATGTGTCCCTCTCATGCATTTGAGCAAAGTGTACTTAAGAGCTTCTGTTGAAGTCAACTGAAAGGTGTGTTCTAATAATGAAAGCTCTCACATCCAAAGAATGACACTGATAATAAATTTCTGTTCTGAACTAGAACTGGTATGTTCAGCTGGCATTGGAGTTTGGTAAAGTGAGTATAAACTATGGCATTTCTCATCTTTTTCTGTTGCTTCATTTTTAAGAACCTTGGCTTTCTGGAGAGGATGTATGTCAGCAAGCAATGTCTATTTTTAATTTAGTTTGATTGTGAGCTGTATGTTATTCCACCCATCTTCTCAAGGACAATATGATTAAGGCAGGCCCTAGAAGAATGTGATTTTTTAAATTGTTTTCAGAGTCAAATTCTGACTCCACCAAAATGACTGTAAGCTTCAAAAATATCCACAATAGGTGTTAATTAGGAGTTAATTAAGTTATATTCAATGAGATAGTCTTTGCTATGTTCAGTGTACTATAAAATATGATAAGTAGCATCATTTTTGAGAGTGTTTTGGGAAGTCAATTTAAAAAAAATTGCATCTGTACCTGGGAGTCTGTTTTACTTTTTACTTCGTTGGCAGATTGATTCTAATTTTTGAAATTTGTACTTAGCTTGTCACTGTCTTTCATGTACCATGATTTGGAAATATTTCCCTCACCCTCACTGGCTTCCTATGTATTTTATAATTTATTAGTGAATGTCTATTTTGACTCTTAAGTTGTGCCCTGGAATTATTTAATTTGATAATGATGGGCAGAGTATGAAAACTCATCAATAAAACTTATTTCTTCTCTTTATACTCTTCATGCCATCTTATATTTTGAGTAATATCGAAATCTGTTTTTTCCATGTAATTTTTCTCAATATATTTGAGTAAGATTGAGAATCCCAGGCATTTCTCTCCAGCTTAGTTCTCCTGCCAGTGAATGTTAGACAAAATGTTTCTTATACGGTATGCTATAGAGGAGCATTCTGTGTTTCAGAAGATTCCCACATCGCTGCGCAACAGTTAAAAGAATGCTTTAAAAATCAAGCGAAATTTCAAGAGAAAAACTAACATCAGTTTTACACATCTATATGTAATCCATTGGCTGTTATGGTGTATAGTTGATGAAAATCATAACCACAATGGACCACAGTATAACACATCATGTTAAACTGCTTGGAATTGCCTGTATCCTTGTACGCTGAAGAAGCTTCTCAGATTCCCTTTGTGGCCTTCCAACACTCCTTTTCATCATGATGCTGTTGATATAACTATTTGATGAAGTGCTTTGAATTCTGAATGAGCAGATGTTAGCTCTATAGAAGTTATGTTATCCTTCTTGGTGGTTGGGCACATAAGTTCTAAGGGGAGTGATTGTTCAATAAATAATTAATAACAAGAAGCTTTCCTAGGTAGATGAGAGACAGATCCTATTTAAAGTGATTTTGTCTCAGTGGTTGATCTGTCTAACTCCAGGGTTATTTTATCTCAAACTTGTATTAGTTCTGCTTCAATTAGCATTTTAGTCCCCAATGGGGCACTGCTGATTAATTAGTTATTGTTCAGTAACATCATCTTCTGGCCCTGACTCCAGCCACTAAGTCTAGTGTGTATTGATCAGCCTCCAGATCTCTGGCATGTTCTTTTTAACATTGCCTAAAGACTGATTGGTCTGAGTGAACCAGGTATTGACCTTGGCCTCAATTCAGTAACATATTAAGGCACATGCCTACATCTAAGCAGAATAATGTAATAAATTCAACCAGACTATTTCTTCCTGCTTGAAGTTAGGCACGTACTTAAATACTCCATTGCAATCAGAGCTTTGGTTGGTCGTCTTGTTGGTGAGGTACGCTCGGAGGTTGGAAATGCAGAAACTAGGCACTGGATGAACATGGAACATCTTCTGATCACTTTTCAATCTTTATCTTTCACAGGTATTCCCAAGCTTTCTCGTAAAGAAAGGTATGTCTACACAGCACTGCCAGTAAATTTTTTTTATTTGACTGTGGGAATGCGTAGTGAATGATGAGTTAGGATCAGTAACTTCCACTGCCCTTGTATAAAAGAGCTCACTGTTGCTGGAACACTCTACGCAAATTTAGGATGGTACAGAAAAGCGATCTTGTAATTTCATAAATGGTAATTCTTAATGTTTGACATTTTCTGCTTTTTATGTGCTGAACAGATATCATAAATTAACTTTTACACAACTGCTTTATTTGCACTTTTATTCAAATTGTATGATAACAGTTTCAATCTTAAAGCTAACAGGCATTATAAAGGTTAAAAGTGAGCATAGAATCCAAAGATAACAGAAGTTTAGGACAAGTCAAAGTATGACTCTGACTTTGGCTATGCTCATGTTATTTACTATGCTTTTATTAAAAGCTAGTTTAAAAATCTTTTCCTCTACTTCCTTGATGTTATAAAGAAAATTTTGAACCTTGGTCATAAATTCAGATAGAGAAGAAACAAAGTTTTGATCCTAGGCAGAGTAAGCCTCATGTAATTTGGTATCATGAACTACATAGGGCCCATCCTATCCAGCTATGGAAATGTAATTGAGGTATCTCAGTTAGGAATCAGAGTGGCACTGACTCTTTATATAAAAAAAGATTTATATGACAAAACAAAGATGTGCTCTGAGAAGGCGGCAAAATTTCTGGGGGACATGATTTCTCTACATGCGCAGCTTTCTCCATCCATTGTCTTTGATTGTTAGAAATACCTCTTTCCTGTGCTTTTATGTGCTTTTGTGTAAAAGGTTACTACAGTGTATCTATAGATTTGGAAAAAGAAATTATCGCCAAAGCCCAAAAGACTGAAGTGAGGAAAACGATGTGCTGGGAAAGCAGTGTGTGAACATTTCCATAGGATTTATAAGCTTGAGGGAGGTGCTGATTCTGCAGGAATGGATAGTCTGAGGAGACCAAGAGGCTTGGTGCAATGATGGCAGGTTGTGTAGCTCAGGCTGCAACCAAGAGGTCAAGGGCTGCTGAATGCAGATGAAGCCTGTAGGGTTATAAATATACATGATGAAACAGACCTCTGAGTGACTCTATACACACCTGTGTAGAAGACACTGGTGTGCCAATGGCTCTTTGTTCTTGAGTCTGCTATTCAAAATGGGCTTCAAACTGAGAGCTGGATGGATTGCTATGTCTGAATGCATGTGTGAATGAAGTTTGTGTGAGTGAATAAGTATAGGCCTTTTGTTGATAATCATGTTACTGGTAACAAAAGCTTATTTCTACTGATAATAACGATTTAGCGTATAAAAGCTTTCCTAAGAAAAATTGATTGTTATCTGTATCTGCCCTTTGACTCAGAGAAGAGAAAATGTACTGAACTGAAGTTTTCCCAGCTTTGACATCTTAGTTAGATATCTACATTTAGGTAGAATGAATTTGGGCTTTGCTACCTAGCAAGTAATATACTGGGGGAAATGCTGCCTTCATTTAGTACTGCAGTGAGTAGGTAAAATCTAATCAGCTACAGAAGAAAGTGAAAAGAATTCTGCAGGAGACAGGTGGAGGACAATCTGTCATCTATGTTTTTCTGATCTTTATAGCCCCCATTAATTTTATAAATTACCTTGCACATTGAAGTGTTAGTGGAATCAAAAAATATGTGTAAGATTTTCTTAATTGGGACAGTGTTTAACACTGACCATCCGTGCTATCCTAAATGTCCAACTTAGCTTGAGTATTCTCTACTAAACTCTGTTGTTTATAAGGGAAATCAAATGAAACAATGCTCTTCAAAGATATTTTGATTATGTGTTTCTCAAAACAGTTTTTTCATAACCACAAATATTCGGGAATTGAGCCTAAGGAGGATAGTTCCTGTGCTAAATTGTGTTTTACCTGTGAAGTGGAAAATCTAGTAGGAATTGTAGAAAATAGGAAAGCAAATCTCAATTTTAATATCCTTGAAAAATGTCCTAAACACTTGAATTACCATTTTGGGGTGCTTTTTTTGTTTTGTTTTGTTTTGTTCTGTTTTCTGAATCGTCTTCTCTGTTTTAATATTAAAAGTCTTAAATTACAGAACGCTCGGAGGTTGGAAATGCAGAAACTAGGCACTGGATGAACATGGAACATCTTCTGATCACTTTTCAATCTTTATCTTTCACAGGTATTCCCAAGCTTTCTCGTAAAGAAAGGTATGTCTACACAGCACTGCCAGTAAATTTTTTTTATTTGACTGTGGGAATGCGTAGTGAATGATGAGTTAGGATCAGTAACTTCCACTGCCCTTGTATAAAAGAGCTCACTGTTGCTGGAACACTCTACGCAAATTTAGGGTGGTACAGAAAAGCGATCTTGTAATTTCATAAATGGTAATTCTTAATGTTTGACATTTTCTGCTTTTTATGTGCTGAACAGATATCATAAATTAACTTGTACACAACTGCTTTATTTGCACTTTTATTCAAATTGTATGATAACAGTTTCAATCTTAAAGCTAACAGGCATTATAAAGGTTAAAAGTGAGCATAGAATCCAAAGATAACAGAAGTTTAGGACAAGTCAAAGTATGACTCTGACTTTGGCTATGCTCATGTTATTTACTATGCTTTTATTAAAAGCTAGTTTAAAAATCTTTTCCTCTACTTCCTTGATGTTATAAAGAAAATTTTGAACCTTGGTCATAAATTCAGATAGAGAAGAAACAAAGTTTTGATCCTAGGCAGAGTAAGCCTCATGTAATTTGGTATCATGAACTACATAGGGCCCATCCTATCCAGCTATGGAAATGTAATTGAGGTATCTCAGTTAGGAATCAGAGTGGCACTGACTCTTTATATAAAAAAAGATTTATATGACAAAACAAAGATGTGCTCTGAGAAGGCGGCAAAATTTCTGGGGGACATGATTTCTCTACATGCGCAGCTTTCTCCATCCATTATCTTTGATTGTTAGAAATAGCTCTTTCCTGTGCTTTTATGTGCTTTTGTGTAAAAGGTTACTACAGTGTACCCATAGATTTGGAAAAAGAAATTATTGCCAAAGCCCAGAAGACTGAAGTGAGGAAAACGATGTGCTGGGAAAGCAGTGTGTGAACATTTCCATAGGATTTATAAGCTTGAGGGAGGTGCTGATTCTGCAGGAATGGATGGTCTCAGGAGACCAAGAGGCTAGGTGCACTGATGGCAGGTTGTGTAGCTCAGGCTGCAACCAAGAGGTCAAGGGCTGCTGAATGCAGATGAAGACTGTAGGGTTATAGCGGTCATAAATTCAGATAGAGAAGAAACAAAGTTTTGATCCTAGGCAGAGTAAGCCTCATGTAATTTGGTATCATGAACTACATAGGGCCCATCCTATCCAGCTATGGAAATGTAATTGAGGTATCTCAGTTAGGAATCAGAGTGGCACTGACTCTTTATATAAAAAAAGATTTATATGACAAAACAAAGATGTGCTCTGAGAAGGCGGCAAAATTTCTGGGGGACATGATTTCTCTACATGCGCAGCTTTCTCCATCCATTGTCTTTGATTGTTAGAAATACCTCTTTCCTGTGCTTTTATGTGCTTTTGTGTAAAAGGTTACTACAGTGTATCTATAGATTTGGAAAAAGAAATTATCGCCAAAGCCCAAAAGACTGAAGTGAGGAAAACGATGTGCTGGGAAAGCAGTGTGTGAACATTTCCATAGGATTTATAAGCTTGAGGGAGGTGCTGATTCTGCAGGAATGGATGGTCTCAGGAGACCAAGAGGCTAGGTGCACTGATGGCAGGTTGTGTAGCTCAGGCTGCAACCAAGAGGTCAAGGGCTGCTGAATGCAGATGAAGCCTGTAGGGTTATAAATATACATGATGAAACAGACCTCTGAGTGACTCTATACACACCTGTGTAGAAGACACTGGTGTGCCAATGGCTCTTTGTTCTTGAGTCTGCTATTCAAAATGGGCTTCAAACTGAGAGCTGGATGGATTGCTATGTCTGAATGCATGTGTGAATGAAGTTTGTGTGAGTGAATAAGTATAGGCCTTTTGTTGATAATCATGTTACTGGTAACAAAAGCTTATTTCTACTGATAATAACAATTTAGTGTATAAAAGCTTTCCTAAGAAAAATTGATTGTTATCTGTATCTGCCCTTTGACTCAGAGAAGAGAAAATGTACTGAACTGAAGTTTTCCCAGCTTTACCATCCCTGGAGGTATTTAAGAAACGTATAGACATGGCTCTTGAGGGCATGCTCTAGTGCCCAAGGTTATTGGTTTATGGTGAGGTGTTGAGTGTGGGGTGTAGTTGGTGGGTGCGGTGTTCTTGGTGGGCGTTTGGTGTGGTGTGTTTTGTATTTGTTTGGTTGTTGTTGGGTTTTTTTGTTTTGTTTTGGTTTTTTTGGGTTTTTTTTGTGGTTGGACTCGATGATCCCTTCCAACCACTAAGATTCTGTGATTCTGTGATTCTGTGAAATATACATGATGAAACAGACCTCTGAGCAACTCTATACACACCTGTATAGAAGACACTGGTGTGCCAGTGACTCTTTGTTCTTGAGTCTGCTATTCAAAATGGGCTTCAAACTGAGAGCTGGATGGATTGCTATGTCTGAATGCATGTGTGAAAGAAGTTTGTGTGAGTGAATAAGTATAGGCCTTTTGTTGATAATCATGTTACCGGTAACAAAAGCTTATTTCTACTGATAATAACAATTTAGTGTATAAAAGCTTTCCTAAGAAAAATTGATTGTTATCTGTATCTGCCCTTTGACTCAGAGAAGAGAAAATGTACTGAAGTTTTCCCAGCTTCGACATCTTAGTTAGATATCTACATTTAGGTAGAATGAATTTGGGCTTTGCTACCTAGCAAGTAATATACTGGGGGAAATGCTGCCTTCATTTAGTACTGCAGCGAGTAGGTAAAATCTATTCAGCTACAGAAGAAAGTGAAAAGAATTCTGCAGGAGACAGGTGGAGGACAATCTGTCATCTATGTTTTTCTGATCTTTATAGCCCCCATTAATTTTATAAATTACCTTGCACATTGAAGTGTTAGTGGAATCAAAAAATATGTGTAAGATTTTCTTAATTGGGACAGTGTTTAACACTGACCATCCGTGCTATCCTAAATGTCCAACTTAGCTTGAGTATTCTCTAGTAAACTCTGTTGTTTATAAGGGAAATCAAATGAAACAATGCTCTTCAAAGATATTTTGATTATGTGTTTCTCAAAACAGTTTTTTCATAACCACAAATATTCGGGAATTGAGCCTAAGCAAAGATATTTTGATTATGTGTTTCTCAAAATAGTTTTTCATAACCACAAATATTCAGGAATCGAGCCTAAAGAGGATAGTTCCTGTGCTAAATTGTGTTTTACCTGTGAAGTGGAAAATCTAGTAGGAATTGTAGAAAATAGGAAAGCAAATCTCAATTTTAATATCCTTGAAAAATGTCCTAAACACTTGAATTACCATTTTGGGGTGCTTTTTTTGTTTTGTTTTGTTTTGTTTTTTGAATCGTCTTCTCTGTTTTAATATAAAAAGTATTTGTTTTGTTTTGTTTTGTTCTGTTTTCTGAATCGTCTTCTCTGTTTTAATATTAAAAGTCTTAAATTACAGAAGGGGAATGGAAACCTCATGCAGATGCAATCCAATCCCTGTCTGAATTTGGGTGAATCCTTTGACTTAGTGACTTTGTGTAGAGGTGGGTTTCAGAGCCTAGTCCTGTCCTTTTATATCCTGAACATTCCCGATCCTTGTTTCTCCTTCTTACCTTTTGTTTGCATATTCTGTATAAGTTGTTGCTACTAAAAATGCAAACAAAAATCTTTCCCCACCTTTTATGCAACATCCAAAAAGAAAATAGTTATTAAAAAAAAATAATTCTCTTAAATCTTAAACTTCATAAAGTTATTTACTTAAAAGTATTCTTAGGGATAGTTAGGAGACTCTGTAAACAGATAGAATGCTTTTTTTTGCATCCAACTGGATTATTTTAAGGAATTAAACCACCCCTGAGTATTTTAGGAGAATCATTTAAATAATTTTCTTTTCTTCTGCAGATATTTGCTTTGATTTTCTCACTGTGATATGGAATAAATTGTATCAGGGGCAAACACAGCATATTAAAAAAGGAAAATTTAAATTTGGGGTGTGATAAAACATTTGGCCTCACAGTTTAAGTTAATAATACTGTGCTACATATAATATTTTTCCCTATACAGGCAGTGCAAATATTATAGCCTTTTTCATGCTACTGCTGGGATTTTTTTGGTTAAGTAATCATAGTTGAAAACTTGACCATCAATGAAGAGTGTCAAGTGTATGTTTATGATTGCTGTGGGTAAAGCCAAGAAACAGCACGATGAATAAAAATCATGTTGATTTAAATCAGTGACACTCAACCTTGAACTGCTGCAAGTCACGCTGGCATTAAGCAGAGCCACGAGGAGCCACAATATATGTTTTACTAGCCTACTATACAAAAACACGTGTAAAAGTTTATTATAAAATAAAGATTAAGACATTCATCCATTGAATTACATATAATTTGATGTGTTAACAGGATTATTTATGTAAAGTTCAAAGTGGTTTCTTACATTATAAATCACCATAATGGCTACAACTTAAGTTCAAGCAATTTTACTTCCAGAATTTCTTATTTTTAGTACCTATTCTTAAAATACTGAGTGATCCCTGCTTCATTTCCTTGCTCTTCAGAAGAATATTGTTTATATGAGCAGTATGTTTCAGATTTTAAGAAGGAAATTTTAATACTTTAAATGTTAGCCTCTTAACAAGTTATGAAATAGTGCAGTTTCTGCACTTCCAATTATTTCTTAAATATTTGGTGAATGTTCTTTTCTTAAACTATGCATCTTACAGTGTTATTAATGCCTTAGGAGATTCACAGGCCTGTCAATATTGTAAAGTAGCCCTGGAAGTAATATGTCATCATTTTTTATGTCATCACAGAATCAGTTTTTTAATTATTTAAAAAAATTGTTATAAAGCCAATAATCCCTATCTGATCCACCAAACATCTTCGCAAAATAGCTAATTAAAAAAATAACCATCAAGATGCCTAATAGAACTAAGTGTTATAATCTTTGCTTTTATAAACATTACCTATGTATTGCTTTGTCATTTGAGTTTTAAACTACAGGCTTAAAGTTACTGCTTCCTTTGCAGACTGCTGTCTCTATGCAGATCTGGACAGCTGAGATAGACATGTGGGAAGGACTCAGCTACAGAAAGAGGACTGGGGTTGGAGTAAGTCCCTCAAGTGCAAAACCTAAGATCTCAAAGTCCCACATTATTTTAATATTTTTTTGTCTATAATTATGAAGGCACTTAGCATACAATTCATCTACAATGCAAATATATCTTCAGTGACATTTGAGGTACTCTCCCTAAGTTTCTTGTATAGTCAACTGACAAAGATAAGTGCTTCTAGACTGATAATTACATGAACTGTTAAATGTGTACCTGAGGATGCAATGAATAGTGCTTTAAAGCTGTTTATTTCCTTCTACTGAATATAAAAGGAGTGTACATACAAGACTGATTAATTCAACTGTATAAATCTTCACAAGAGATTTCTGAACTCAAGCGAGATAAATACTGCATTTTCCTTGGTGAGGGCTTTTTTGTTTTGGTTTGTTTTGGTTTGATTTTGGTTTGGTTTTAGTTTGGTTTTTCATGAAAGGTGGCTAAAAGTCCATTTCTGGAAACAAGAAGAGCATTTCAGTTAACACAAAGCCAAAAAGCTTGTTTAGCACTTGTTTCACATCCATACTTCAGATATTTCTGGATTTCATTTTTGCTATATCTTATGATCATGTTTTCTCTTTAGATAACACACACATTGAACCTACCACGTTGCTGCAAGACATAAATTTAGACCAGAACAAAGTGATTCTTTCTTCTTTTTCCCAGCTAGGGATATAGCTCTGATATCCATTGCCTGGGAACAGGTTTAATTTCATTTGTCTTGAGGAAGTTCTAAATTGTTTCATTATAGACATAATCTTAATCGCTGCATTATAGTGGAGAGAGAATTCCATAAGGAAAATTTCTGCTGCCGTGCAAAGAAAGAACTGAGATCTACCAGATAAGAGGGAAAACAATGTATGATTTCAGGTATAACCTTTATAGTTAGGACAACTGTTTGTGAGGGCAGGCTGAAATATTTTTTCATTTATTTCCTGAGGTTATCATGTACAATTCAACTGCAATGCCTGCAGCAAGAACAGGCACTCAAAACTCTTCCTTCCTAAGTGGATGCTCTGACCTCTATATTCAACTGCTTTAGCCACATTCAACCAGGATGTTCCTTCTTTGTGTTTTTTTTTTTTTTAAATGCAAGAGTCATAATGGGTGCACTGGGGGTAACTGTGACCCACAGTATTTTTCAGCATGTGGGCTGCAGTAGTTTTGAAGGAGACTGAAGAATTTGCATGAATGTCAAAAAGAGGTAGTGACTTTTTTCTCTCTCATGTATTTGTCCCAGCCATGACGAACTTGACTGCTGGGGGAAAGATGGGGTCTCATGTAGACATTTAAGTAAAGAAAGATATTGGTGCTTGGTCTTTGAATGTGAGTGATTGTACCCCAACTTTTGGGGGATGATTTAATCCATGAGTCCTTAGAGACTGCGAGCCCTTTCTGATTTCTTGACTAAAGGCAGCTGATCCCTAGAAATCCACCCTTACTCTCAGTGTGCTAGTTATATAGTCAGCAGTCATGATTATATTTATTTTGGTTCACAGACACTTCCAACCGTGTCCAAACCAAATTTTTTTCTCCTAAACTTGTTAAATTTTTCACTCCTACTGGGAGTAGTGGAAGAAACCGAGTTTTTTTACTTTGATATTTTGAGTTAATCTAACTTTTAAAACCAGTATTAGAAGGAAAATTAAATGTGTATAGGACCCCAGCAAAACAAATCTTCTAGGTCTACATTGACTACATTTACTTCTTCATAAAACAGCATGAGATGGCAGTGTTTGAGAACATCACTATCATATAGATGGATATAGACAGACTAGACAAGCATAGATATTATCAGTATTACAATATCTTATTCATGAAGGTTAAAACAATGCTTTACTGAAGGATGCACAGCTCTTGATACAAGGGAAAAAGGCTCAAGTGAAGACAAATTAAACCTGAAGCCACATCATTTCTGTCGTGGACATTATAAACCATCACAATACACTTTAATGAAAGCAGACAAGTACTAGAGTTTCTCTAGAGTCTCTTTCTAGATAAAAGAGCCTTAACTTTTAATATGTTGCAATTTACAGTTGTACTAATTTTGTTTCTGAAGGATGTCATATTCCTGAGGTCACAGAAACTTCTCTGTCATTGCTAGAATGCTCTGCATAGAAAAGATAAAATTCATTAACACCTCAACTGTTTAATTGTACATTGAGGTATACATGTGACTTCAAATACTTCAAATACAATTGAATTGACTAGATATTGATTCAGTCCTTTAGTTTCACAGCCTAAATTAGGGAAGCTGAAGCCATTTTCTGACACTTTCCTTTTTAACATATTCTCTTTAAAATCAGAACCTCTTTTAAAGACAAATAAGTACTTTGCATAGGTGGCAAGGAGGGGAGAATTATTTATGCAAAATGCAAACTAAAGACAAAATCTCTAATAAATAGTTTTATTTCTTTTTGAATTGTTCAAGGAAGCAGAGCTCAAACAAACTACAAATAAGTATCTGCATTAAATCCAGAAAGATTCTGTATCTAAATCAGAAAGAAGTGGTCTGTATCAATGCCTGTATGAGTAGATAAGGGAGATAGCAAGGAAAACAAATTACATAAGGTAACAAAAATTTAATGTTTTTTAATGAATTATATTATTCTTTAAAAAAACCCCAATTTTCCTCTGTATTTCATCACTTGAAGAAAATTCCTCCTATCTTGTCAGTAATGCCAGTCAGTGGAAGTGTATGTTGATTTAAAAGAATTTGTTTCTCTGAAATAAAATTGAATGTAAAATATATTGGCAAAATCAGGCCAAAATTCCTGTTATTGAATTCCTAGATATTATTATGTAGATGAAGAAATGCAGAAAACAGAAACAAAACCCAAACAATTTGTTTAGATGAGATGTTTCTATAAATTCCAATATCCTGAAGAACTATACCAGAGATGCAATTCAACTGCACTGGTGAACAAATCACAACAAAGTGGACTTTGCACAAAGGTGTTTGTGTTGAGGACCTTGATGTTTCTGAAAGAAATCTGGCTCCTTCAAGACTAATACGCTCTGTTTTGTTCCTATACTGATGATAATGTGAATTCCTCCTACACATTTTGTAGATTATATCTAAAACATTTTAAGCACCAGAAAGCATAAGGCACCAAGCTCAGACATCATCAGACAGCTGAACTGTTCTCTGACCTCTTCGAACCAAATGACTGCACATGAGTTATTGCACCTAAAGGTACCATTGCCAGTGGCAAAGCAAATACGTTCTCAGATAGCCTTTTTTTTTTTTTTCCCCCCATCAAGTTCAGTTGAATTTCACTACATAGTATCCAACGATAACTTATCCACAGGTTCTTTTTTTTTTTTTTTTTCCCCATCAAGTTCATTTGAATTTCACTACATAGTATCCAACGATAACTTATCCACAGGTTCTGGCCTTTCGATGTTCTCTAATGGATGTTGTGATTTATTAATTTCTAAGTCCATGTACACCTAAATGAGAATGACCCATGGAGTCATTTTAATTAAAACTCTCACTGCCCACTTGTTTGCCGGTCTGATTCATGCATCTTTACTAGTCCATTGACCAGACAAGCTAGATACCTCCATGAATGCAGATATTACAATTTAAATGTCATTGATAGAAAACTTGTGTACAAAAATCTCTTTAATAAATTCATGCTATTTCCAGCCCTAGAAAACAATCTTAATTACTCAAAATTGGAAACTGTCAGCATTGATTATTCTACTGTTCCTTTGAAGATATTGTCTTTTCTTTTTTAATTTTCTTTCATAGAGTACCTTAATCAATTCTTCCATCCAGACAGATAAAAAGATCACTCTGCTTTAATTACCAGCTTCCTTATTCCCACAATTTTCAAAAGGTAAGATGTGTATTCTAAAGAAAGCAGTTTTTGAGGCAGTAGTTTTTAGAATACTTGAAACACTGTTCATACTCTTGTCAGGCAACATACTCAAATGTAATGTAAAACTATTGTGCACACATCCAGTTGATGGTTAAAAAATATAGTAAAAAAGTATATAAAAATAAATTACAGTAAAACTTTAACTTGAGATCTACAAATAAACTGTGGAAATTCTGTCTTACTGAGAAGAAACTCATATAATTGGTTTTATTCAAAATAGTGAAATAGATCTCTTGGCTCAGATGTTAAAAAGACAAAACAACTGAATAAGACTAGCATTTAGAAATAATAGAGTACATAAAGAATGTCAAAGAAGCCATAGTGGATCACACGCAGAGTGACACTGCTATAGCAGAGGAATTGAACCAGATGACCTCCAGAAAGTCCTTTCCAACTTCAACCTTTCTGCCGTTCTGTGCTGCTCTATGGGTTAAGGGATTTGACTTTTATGGCAATGGAACTCTTTCTCAGGATGAAAGACTCCTAGGAAGAACTGGAATCCACATAACCAAGTAGAGCATGAATGGTTTTGCCTACTGGCTAGGCAACCTGGTCGGGGGGAAGAGCATTAAACAAAGAAAGACTACATCAATGGACAAAGGAAGAAATACAGATGTTATCTTTCTGGACTTCTGTAAAGTCATCCAGTCTGGGACTTCCCCAGTGCCTGCCAGTGATGTCATCCTGGGAGCTTGATATTGGATATATTGTATCTATTTCATTATTTCCTCTTTAATTTTAATATTAATATTTCATTAAAGGAATTTAGTTCATTCTAAAATTGTAAATCTCTTTGTTTTTCCCCCTTTTTCTCCTGGAGTGAGAAAGTGGGGGGAGATCATCTGTCGCTGTCATAGGCCAATTCGGCCTAAACCACAACCGTGGTCCAACACTGGAACACGTTGCCCAGAGAAGCTGTGGAATTTCCATTCTTGGAGACAGTCAAAATGTGACTGGACACAATCCTTAAGCTACTCTGGCTGACCCAGCTTGGAGCTGGGGATTAGACTGGATTTCCAGAGATGCCATCCAAGCTCAGATCTGTGATTCTGTGATATGCTTAAAGAACAGCTGTACTTTCTACAAGAAAAAAAGACTATGAGGGCTTTCTGGAAGTTCGTTTTTGTGACAGAAGTGTGACGCTGAAAGAAATCAAAATTCTGAGGGTCCTGTTTGCCTTCAAAATAAAAGTAGGGTCAAATTAATTAAACCAAGGGGCTGGAGCCAGAGGACGAATTCCTTATAGTGATAGCCAAGCTCAACAAGAATTAGGTCTCTTCTATCCTGCTTCAAACATCAACAAAAACATTAGTATTTGGACCACCCTGAAACTGGTCTTCTGCTGGGGAAGATTTACCACAAGTATCCAATCACCTAGTTTTGCTGCATGTAGTCATATTAATACTGTTGTAGACTGACCTTTTCACCTACTAAAACATTAAAGAATGTAAATGAAGCCGTAAAGTAATTTTGATTTTAATCTTCAGTAGACAATACATATGACTTAACTGATACTCTCAGCTTACCCAATGGTAAATCAGACTGTTTTTCTTGGACTGGAGATGACACTAGTTTATACATATCAGGTAAGTATTAAAGAAAAATGCAACATACAGCTTGTTCTTTGAGTGCTACAGCAGAACATTCTTTGCAGTTGTAACTTACTTGATATTAAGTTGGAGTGCTTTCAGTATTACTGAAAATGTTTTCATTTTATGAAAGGAACAGCAAGCACTGTTTTATAACAGACTTCAGAAGTACAAAAGCATTTTCATACCACTTTCTGATAATAAGAGCTGTCGAAGTGGTGCCCTATAGCTTGATTCTTAATGTAAGGCACTGATAGTTGTGGTCTGGTATTACCAGTGAAGATGAAAAAGCTTTAAAGGTTCAACCTGATGCACTTTCTGCAAGTACAGTGTCTCACTGACGTCATGTATCGAAGGACACAGGCGGAAATTGTCTGCATGGGGATGCAAGAACTGAATCAGTGACCCCTTAGTGTAACCACTTCTAATAAAATCTATTACTGTTATAGTACGACTCAAAATATCTTGTTAGAAATATAGCTTCTAGACAGGATTACAGACTAACACTTTTAAAAATTTTCCTCTGACTGGAGATCAAAAGGAGCAAAAACTTACATAGGAGAAAGACCTGAGTTACTTATTATTTAGATCCTTACAATCCTGGTTTTGTCTTCTCTGAAATTCCTTGGATTTTGAGTGTCTTCTTTTTCACCCCATCCCTGTCCTACATGTCCCTTCACTTCAGTCGTTCTCATACTAATAACACAATATAATTTTATTTTAAGAATGTACCTCAGTTGGTTCCCCATTTTCTACTTCAATTTCAAATTTGTTGCATACAGAAACAAGTCCAACAAAACCCTTTCCCTTTGCAACTAAGAGTTTGTATTATCCAATAAAAACAAACTGTGGCAAACATTCCTTTACACTTCTCTTTAATTAGAAGTTTGATAAAAAGGACTCTAGAAGAGGTTACTTTTACCCAGGATTTCCAAAAATTCTTTTAGAACACTGAGCATCAGAGGTTCAACCACAGTTCAAAGGTTCAAAGGTTCATTCTTGCAGTTTTGAACTACTAGTTCTGCTTTATCATGGTTTGGTTTTTTATTGCAATAATGCCCAAGACTTAGTTAAGAATAAACCCTATTTTAAGCAGTTAAGCATTTACATTCAAATATTGTCATGTGAAATGACAAAGCATGTTCTATCCCCTTCCTGTCATGCAAAATGCAAGTAGGGAAATAAAATTTAAATCCTAAATACATTTTTTGAACAATATTTTTTTCTTAGTATGTTTGACTGGAAATAGTGAACCAACACAGCTAAGTAACAAACCAAACTTTCCAATAACTACACCTTACACCTCTCCAAGTCCCCCAATGCACAGACACACATGCACACATATACTTCCTAAAGAAATTAAAAAATTATTCTGCATAACATAAGGTAAGGTTGTCTTTTCCTGGACTTTTTTTCATTCCTATTCAAGGCAGACTTTTTCTGCACTGTAGACCTTGTTTTAGTATGAATAGTATGTATAACTACATAAATGTTTTGCTCTGTGGACTCTCATAAACCCTGGTCAAGAGAGATATTCTTCTAACAAAGTTGAGGGTGTGATAGGATAAATATGGTCCAGGAAAATACCAGGAAAAAAAGGAAAAGGAAGGAGAAGAAAAGTGGTAAGGATGGTAATGCAAATGGTAAGGATGGAGTGTAAACACTGAAGAGACTCAATGTAAAATAATATGCTGTTATTTTGACAAATCTGTAAAAAGAAAGTAATGCCTTGCCTGTTAGACCTTGAATGTGTTAAAGCCATGACTTATACACGGTAAAATTGTTCTTGCCAGAGCCTGTGGTCATTCCTTGTGAGAGAATTGGAACCTTCAGACAGCAAATTTACTAGCCCAGAGGCAATCTGTGATACAACATTGACAGAAGGAACTGTAGAACCCCGGGGAAACAATAGTCATTAACAGAGAACACAAGAGTAGTCCAGGGAATACAAGTCACAAATAAACATTACAGTTGCTGTTCTTATTAAAGAAAAAAAAAAAGAAAAAAAGACAATTGTAAAAAGATCCCAGTGTCCTAACCTTACAGCAAAACCATTACTGCTTGTATATGGAAGCTGCTGTTAAGTACAACCAAACAGAGATATACTTTTAATATGCATGCAGAAATATAGATGGACTGTTTTTTCTCCAGAGAGTATAATTTTATCCCTGAGGAGAAATACAACATTTACTTTGCCAGAACAGAATTAGTAAAAAAGTGGCTTTCTTACAATAAACAAAGCTCAACAGACTTCACCAAAATTCTTCTAAGCTTTTTAGATATGCTTCTTTATTGGTTCATACAGTAGATAGTTCACATCTGAATAAAGACAATAAAAAGCGAGTATGATAAGCCACCAGAATTAGACTTTTCATATTCCTTTGCCAAAATGACAGAGTAAACAATAAAGCCTGCTTGGATGCAAAGTACAAGTCTTAATATTCTAGCTCTGGTTCTAATGAATTATAAATGGGTGAATCTAAATCCGACTCAAGCTTTCAAGAGCTGTAGGGTGGTTTTTTTTTCACCTAGGAAATAATCTAGGAAGAAAAGCTGAACCTCCTTTTTTTTCCTTCCCTTTTATGATCATCTCTGCTTTCCGATAATGCTTTGAATAGAGTACCAACTGACTCAGGCTATAATTCAACTTTTCAACACTGTTTGCAGCAGAAACTGTTTAAGCGTCTGCCCTGCCTCCTCTCCAGCCGTTTATTCCCATGTTATTCTTGCAGTTCCATGATTCTTCAGTTGAACCTCTTCAACTTACTGCAACTCATATGGGACTACAACTCTAATGCAGATAAGTTAAAATCCCCACTGTCCACATACATTTTTATTTGGCATAGAAACGGTGCTCAAAATGCAGTTCCTTCAGGGACAAAGCTATTCTAGGAGATGCACTTCTCCAATCATTTAATCTCACTCTTCACCACTGTGGGTCACCCTACAAGCTTGGAAGTTGTGTTTTAATGAAAACCTTTTTGTTGTAGATTTCATTTTAATTTTACCCAAGTTGCTGGTTTATAGTGCATTATATTATATAAATCATTATAGTGCATTATGTTCTGTAAATCATTTCTATATAAATAAATAATATACAGTAAGATAAAATGTGGTGAAGGATACAACAAGGGAAACAGATAGTTAAGCTTCTTTTGCCACCAGAGAGAATTCGTATTGAACAAACCATGAGATAACTAGCTTAGTCTCAGAAATACAGTGTAAAAATATAGGACTTCTGCAAGTGAATTCAGTTGGGGTTTTTTTTATAACATTTCAAATCTGATCACTTCTGTCACTGATTTTTTGTGCCTTCCTCTAATTGTTAGTCTGATGAAGTTATGAAGAATTTGATGTGATGATATGTTGAATTATCTTAGCTACAAACACTATGTCATTGTTACATTGATACTATGTTGAAATCCCCAGTCAAAAATCTTCATGGACTGAGTCATTACATGGACAGAGCTTGGTTGTGTCAGCAAATTTGCTGAGGGTGCACTCGATCCCACTATGTCATTGACAAAGACAGTCAACAGTACTGGTCCCAGTACAGACCCCTGAAGGACACCACTCATCACTGATCTCCATCTAGACATTGAGCTGCTGGCCACTACCTTCTGGATGTGACCATCCAACCAATTCCTCATCCACTAAACAGTCCACCAATCAAGTCCATCTCTCTCCAATTTAGAGAGAAAAATGTTGTGGGGGACCAAGTCAAAGGCCTTACACAAGTCCACATAGACAATATTTGTAGTTCTTCCCTTGTCCAGTGATGTAGTCACGCCATAATAGAAGGACACTAGGTTGGTCAGCAAGACTTGCCCTTGGTGAAGCCATGATAGCTGTTTCAAATCAAATCCCTGTTGTCCACATCACTTGATGCAAGTAATACATTGAAAAGAGTAAGGTTTCAATCTGAAAGCACTCTCTGACTGTATTGCCTCTCTCTTCACTTGGAATGTGCAAAATAAATTGGCTGCCATGAAAGAAAAAATTTGCCAGATTTATTCATTTAAATGAACCTAACAACAAAAACATGCTACGGAAACATTTTTTTAATCTATTAGCACAGAGCAAGAGATCTTCCTGGTGGTATGGAAAGCGAAAAGTTTTCACATGAAAGTAAAAATACAGCTTTTGAAGTAAAGAAAGAAAATGGATCATGAGGTTCTTCACTCTCACAAAATGTGATTACAAGAAACTAAGCAAATTAACTGTTGTAAAAACAGAGAAAGTGATAACAGCTGACATGAAAGGCTACATTACAAGAATTAAAGTATTTTTAAGTGTCTAGTAAAGAATGCCTGTGAACTCTTGATAACAGGTGTCAACACATTTCTTCTGGAAAAAACACATCCATGTGGGGTTCTGAAAACGCATCCATGTGGGTTTTTATTCCACTTTTAAATTTTCTTACTTTATAATAGAAAGTGGCAAATGGTTTATTTTTCAAATCTACTTTATGCTTTAGTTCACATATTGATAAGATGGGGATAAGAGTGTCTCCAGAAACAGGTCATAAAATTGAGATAAGAGTTTCTTCACAAACAGGGAAGTTAACTGAAATTGCAGGAGTGAGACAACCGAAAAATAGGGGAATTAACTGAAACTGCAAAAGTTAGACAATTGAAAAACCGCAAAAGTTAAACTTTTATGTAATTTTGAGATTTGTAAGACTGAGAAGCCTGTATCTTCCAAGTACCTCAGCCAATGGGGAAAGGAAGAGGGTTACATGCGGCTGGGGAATTAAGGATAAAATGGAGGCTGCGTCCTCCAGCAAACGGAGAGACCCCCCAGGGGAATGCCCCAGTGGACTCTCCCTTTATTCGAATAAAACCTTTGCAGGACTCCTCTGTCTCCTTTGTGACATCCACCTCTGGCTACAGGATTTTCTGCACAATATTAACATAGAGTTCCAGAGACATAAATTCAGCTCTTCAGAAGTAGCAGTTAAATCCCACAAATGCATAATATTGTAGCTGGAAACAGAAGTATTTAAGACATCATTAGTTGTCTTAAATATTCTCTTCAACAAGTATCTATTTCCAAATTTCTGTTGGAAATTCCCACACACTTTGGTCTTGTCTTTCTGAAGGCTCTGTTGCTACTGAAACTATTCCTATTGCTATCTGAAGCTACAGAAGGCTGTTGTAACTCAAAGGTATAAAAACAAAAGGCTATTTTACAACTAATGGATGTTTTCTTGCCCAAGCACTGCAATTCAACAAAAATAATCAAGCCAGAGTCTGTCAGATGCTGCACAAACACAGGGTTCCCAGCATCTGAAGGAACGTGAGATTTACTTGCTATCTATATACCTCTATTTATTCTCTCTTATTAGGACAGCTATTTTATTAAGACATTAATTCCTGGGGGGCATGAGGAAGAGTGTGGCCAGCAGGCAGAGGGAGGTCACCCTCCCCCTCTGCTCTGCCCTGGTTAGGCCCATCTGGAGCACTGGGTCCAGTTCTGGGCTCCCCAGTTCCAGGATGATGGGGAACTGCTGGAGAGGGGACAGCAGAAGACCACAGAGATGATCAGGTGCCTGGAGCATCTCCCTCATGAGGAGAGGCCTCAAGTAATAGGTAAGATGTCTAGCCATTCATTTAATTAGAGACTGAGATAACACAAATGTTACTTTACTAAAAATTAATTTTATTTAATGTATCAATCAGAATCTAAGAATAAGATTTCTCGTAGCGATTGTACATGGCAAATGTCACCAAGTCAGCAAACAGTATTAAAGCTGATTAGGCAAACTTAAAAAATCTCTATAGTCCAAGGGAGTAAGATATATTTTAGAACAAAGTGATTAGCAACTCATCTCTGAAAAATCTTTCCATTTGATATTAAAGACTCTGAAATGGCTTAGATATTTGAGAGTTAGATGATATTGTGTACTTTCTTTACTCACCATTACTCTACACAAATACATATTTCATTCTTTGCAGCTAGACAGGAGGAAGGAAGGGTGTCTGCCTGGTAATTTCTACCAGATGGGGAATTTTTCTCCATCCTTGATACAAGATGAAACTTTTTTTCTAGAGATTTTTAGGTGAATTCATATTAGTCAGCTTTACCCCATCTAGAATACGAAGAGCTGATTATTATAAATAATTGTCTTGCAGGCAGTTTCTTAGATTTTCCTCTCTTCCAATTTGTCAAAATCAATTTGAATTCTAACTCTGTCTCCCATTTTACTCATTTTGTGTTATCTGGAAATGTAATATTCTGTCTCATTCAAGTCATTAGTGCAACTATTGAGTCAAATCTATAAAGGGAATATTTCCTTCCATTTTGACAGCTCATGTCCACATGTAAGACAAGATTCTTAGCTCCTAACAGTATCAAGTAAGTGTCTTAACAGGATAATAACTCTTTCATAGAGTCCTGACTTCCTTTCTGAACAGACATCCTTGCTATCATAAGATGATTGTGTATTTTTGTGCTTTAAAGACCTTTAAATGTCACAGTTGAAATACTTTCTGGGGAGACAGAGGTTTTAACAGTACTGAAGAATTCAAAGCTAATCTTTTACCTTCTAGGTTTGGTTTTTGGTTTTTGGTTTGTTTGGTTTTTTATTTATTTATTTATTTATTTATATTTATTTTTAGCCCAAAGAAAGGGTTTGTTTTCTAGCTACATTTCAAAAGAAAGTGGTGGCTACTGTCTCCCACAACACTGACATGCTTTGAGTGCTGAAAATACTATATGCTTTCCTCAACTTTATGTTTTCTTCGTTGCCAGTGACAGTGTCAAAAGCATTGCTGAAGTCGAGGTAGACAGCATCCACTGATATCTCCTCATCTACCCAACCAGTCATGCTGTCATAGAAGGCTATCAGATTGGTCAAGCATGATTTCCCTTTGTGAATCCATGTTGACCGCTCCTAATCTCTTTGTTTTCCCCTACATGCTTAGGTGTGACATGCAGAATGAGCCATTCCATTACCTTTCCAGGGATGGAGGTGAGGCTGACCGGCCTGTAGTTTCCCAAGTCCTCCTTCTAAGTCTTTCCCTTCAAGACAATTTTTCAAAATCAGAGTATTTTCATTAATGAAAAATATTTGTGAGGAGTTGGATTTTTTCTCATTTTTCTCACCTTCTTTGGTATATTCATGATAAGTACTGCTGAACACTATGTTCAGAAAGGATGTAGTACATTAAAGAGTATTAAAAAGGAAGTGGTTTGACTGGTGACATGCAAAACTACTTAAGGAAAAAGAATTCTACCATAAGAAACAAACAGAGAGAGAAAGAGGTATAGAACACAAAAATATGAAAACATCTGAGACAGACTGATGGTGGAGGAAAGGGTTATATGTTCAGTGGTTTATGATCAAGTAACTCTCACAATACTAGATATCAAAACTGAGATTTGTTTTTATTCCTTTATATTTTACTATTGCTAAAAAAAAATCCATTCCCCATAGATTTAATTAATTTTGACCTATATTTTATAGATTAAGAAATTCAAATTAAGACTAAACACACTTGTTAAAGTGGTTTTCCTAAGCTCCTCATACAGTACTGAAGGAATATTTAAATGGAGAATGAAACTGTACCACTAACAGTATTTTTAGACTACAGTTGGAAACTTCAAAGCAAAAACATATTCAAAAAAATAATAAATTGTACAAGAAGAAGAAGAAGAACATACAAGAAGAACACAACTTATCCACATGAGTTTTGGGGAGAATATTTTCTGAAGAGAACATCTATCTTAAAATCACTGGTAACCTTGCAGATACATGATAAAAACAGTGTCCTTGTAAGGAGAATATTATTATTTTTTAATATATATATGGATACTAACAAACAAAAAACCTGAAGTATGTGCTAAAAGTTGTATGTAGGCTATTACCACATGGCACAAAGTGACTGAAATGGTTTTGCAAAGTGAAACAGTTGGTGCTGAGGACCAATAATCCGCATTATACACATTTCAGAAATTCTTCTAGCTTGTTTCTATGCCATGAATACTTACATGAATACTTAGTCAGAGTTCACGAGCTGCGCTCCTAATCTAGCTTGTTTCTATGCCATGAATACTTACCAGTAGTCAGAGTTCACTTAGGGAGTTTCTTACAGCTTAATTTTATGTGAAAGAAAAGTGGTTGACTCTGAAAGCACTCTAGGATGTGTAGAGTTAAAGGTGTAAAAAAGTGGGGAGGATCGGATGTTTTTTTTCAACAGCATGATAGAATGTGATCTAAAAGACAATGTAGAAGCATCCTTGTAAAGCTCAGAGGGTAGGGAGTTTCTTACAGCTTAATTTTATGTGAAAGAAAAGTGGTTGACTCTGAAAGCACTCTAGGATGTGTAGAGTTAATGGTGTAAAAAAGTGGGGAGGATCGGATGTTTCTTTTCAACAGCACAATAGGATGTGATCTAAAAGACAATGTAGAAGCATTCTTGTAAAGCCCAGAGGGCAGCTGCGCTCCTAAGGAGTTTCTTACAGCTTAATTTTATGTGAAAGAAAAGTGGTTGACTCTAAAAGCACTCTAGGATGTGTAGAGTTAAAGGTGTAAAAAAGTGGGGAGGATCGGATGTTTTTTTTCAACAGCATGATAGAATGTGATCTAAAAGACAATGTAGAAGCATCCTTGTAAAGCTCAGAGGGTAATTAAGCAGTTGAAGTAGAATTTAACTCCAAGGAATCAGTTCTTCTCTTTTCTTAAGAGAAAAGTTCTTCTGAATAAAACTGGCAAAGCTTACTTCATGGAACTTTCTTGCTACCTTAGTCTCAGTGTTCATACTTGGAAGATTTGCTTTTTGAATCTTATTGAACTCCATTTCTTTACTTTGAGGGTGGCAGAGCCCTGGAAGAGGCTGCCCAGGGAGGTGGTGGAGTCTCCTTCTCTGGAGACATTCAAAACCCACCTGGACACGTTCCTGTGGGACCTGCTCTGGGTGGACCTGCTTTGACAGGGGGGTTGGACTAGATGATCTCCAGAGGTCCCTTCCAACCCCATGTTTCCATTTCAGTATCACAGACCTAAGTTTTCACTCTTTGGAAGCTGCTGTATGGAAAATTGTTCACATGTGCCCTAAGCAGGTATGGAATCGAGTGTCAAGGTCCAGCGTGCATTGCTCCAGGTTAGGGGGTTTGGCTGCAGAGGTCAGCTCAGAGCTCGTGTCACGGAGGGGAACAGCACTGTCAAGTTATTACAGTTATTTCAGCATCTTACCTTGGGAAGTAAGTTTCTCTTAATTGTTTTTTTTTGTTTGTTTTGCTTTGGGTTTGATTTTTTTTGTTGTTGTTGTTGCTGTTTCTGGGAGTATTTCTTGATGATTCTACAGATTTCTCTATTGGTTTAAATATAATTGGCCTTTATAATTTATTTTTTCTTTATTTTTATGATTTTTAGTATAAGCTTTTACTTACAGCTCTTCTTTCATTCTTCATAAACTTTTGTTCAGAGGAATAAATTCAATAAATCAACATCTCACCTAGCTTGTCTTAAAGGCTATAAATTTATTCATTGATTGTTGCAATAAACAATCATAGTATTAAGTCATCCAAATAAAAGGAGGAATAGTATTTTGCCTTTGAATAATTACTATCATGTTATTAATAATGATACAGCATTTTACATCTTCAAAGCATTCTGCAAGTAATTGCTAATTAAGCCTCACAAGACTTCTTTCTGGTTTATACTGTTATACAAGTTTTTTATCTAAAGCCCTAAAGACTAGAAGCATAATAGGGATTTAGGCACCAAGAATCTCCTCAGGCACCAAAATTAGTCAATATTGCTCTTCACAAAAGTCCCATCCTGCCTTGCATATGAAGTCAGTAGCTGCTTAAGCTTGTGCTGGTAATGTTTCCAGACGCTGGTTCACTTTTGGCAGCAAACAAAGGAGGAAGTAGTTGTTCGTTCCACTGCTCGCTCTGAAATTACCAAACTGAGATGATCATGTTGTCTTCTCCTTACAATTGAAGTTCAATAATTGATCTCAATTACCAACAACTTCAACTTTAATTATTGTTCTAGGTTGTAGCTTAGGAAGAGGAACAGAGGAACAAATAAATGTCTTGAGATATCTTTCAGCCTTTTTGATCTTTTGATCCTGTGTCATCAGCCACCAATCACTCAGTAATAGGGGACACTGGTCATGGGGTCGTTGCAGCTTGTGTTCTTGAATTGTCTTCTTAAAAATGTTATTTAATTCAGTATTAAAACTGGCTAGATTATTCTTTTTACTATCTCTTTAATATTTCCTTAATAATCTCTTTAATAACTCCTGTAAGAATCTTATTTATTCTGCTGTTTTAGGCTAAGCACATAAAGAAACATTGCATACAATTCCTATGTGGCATTCAAAAAAAAAAAAAAAAACCCGAAACCCAGGGAACAAGACCATGGATCTAATTGTATCACATTTCCTAAAGTTCTGGAAGCTTTGGCTCAAGTAGTTTTTGATACACTGAGCATAAATAGGACAAGGAAGCTAAGCATTTTTAAATCAATCAGATCATTTTGAAAAAAACAGAAAGTGAAACAGAAAATTAAAGTATTATCTACGGGGAGAAAAAAAATAGCCTTAGACTACTACTGGAATCTCTCTTAAAGAAAACAGCCCACTGCAGTGTTTTTAATGCTCTGTTTTTAAAACCTGCCGTGGTTCTTGTGCTCATCTGTGACAGATTGTAACCCCCCCTTTTTTGTTATTCACACATTGTCCTATTATTTAATGTCTCCGCTGAGGATTTGTATTTTCACTCTCCTAAAGAATGACCTTTTACAGTTGTGGTTTTTTTTCCTGACAAAAGCTAGCTTTACATACTGGAGGTTTTTGGTAGCTTTCAGCATAAGTCTGAGAAACCTGAGACAGTCCATTCTCAATGCTTTGCCTCAAGCTGTCAGAAACATTCCCTGGTCATTAGAACAAAAAGGAATGTGCAAGTGAGCTCCAGAGCTCATCTGATCTGATTTGGATCTGACCTCAGAACTGGCTTTCATAACCATATCTGTAATATTTCTCCGAGTCTTCTGCTGAGTGAGGGTTGAATGCCATTATCTAATAGAGGACAAGTAAAGACTTTCATGTACAATTGAAACATAAAGTCCCACTAGAGTGGCTTGGTGTTACAGATCTTTATTCTTGCTTCAATGCAGAGTAGTCATCAGCAGTCAGATTAATATCTTTCTCTTCAGAGTCATTACATCTACATTTGTTTTGGTCCACTCTGAACTGTTTCTGCAGTTATAACCTTAATTTTCTCAGTTGTTCTAAAACCTGTCATCAATACTATTTTTATTGGATACAAAACCATTGGGGATACTACTGAATCCTTTGTATTTGGCGTCCAATGATCTAAAAGTTTTATCTATGGATGCTCAAAATGAATCTGTAGAATTTGTCTGTTTCCATTTGATGGAAAATGTACACAGTACTGATAATTACTTGCAATCAGCCAGACCTTAACCAAAGAACACTAGGTGCAATGAAAGAAGTTCCATTCAAGTAAAAAAAAAATCTAAAAAAAAGATGAAATAGTGGTGAAGAAGGCAAATTGCTCAGTTTTTTTCCCTTGCATCATCAGTGAAGGTAGTATATATCAAATTTACAGGGGAATCAGACCAAAAGGAAGTGGAGATAGCTGCTGGCTGATTGAGTCATTTGTCGAGGTTCTGATCATGCCATCATTTTGCAAGATGGTGGTTGCAAGGGCAACGCCAGAAAGTGAGTACAGTTTCCTGTACAGAGAATTGTGGTATCAAGCTAGCAAGCAGCACAGAAGAAAAAAAAAAAAGAAAGAGGAGGAGGAATTCTAGCAATCCTGTTCTTACTTGATTTCTATTTTCTAGTAATTTTTGAAAACCTTCACTTTTACCATTTTTACAGAATTTTTTTAAGGCCAAATCTTACAACTTTAAAAAATTCCTTTTAATTAAACTTTTTTCTGTGACAGAGTGGTGACAAGGAGGACATGGGATTTATATCTTTAGCTTAATCCAAACCTGAAGATTGGTCAAAAGTTATATTTAAAGATAATAATAATAAAAAGGTAAGGCAACCTACGTATATACCTTGTTATTTTTTTAATAAAATAAAATGAAATTTAAATTAATTTTTCTGGGCATACTTCTTGGTACTTGTGTGTATTCTGGAGTGGTTTTCCTTTCCAATAGTTATATTTTACTCATTATTAGTTCAACTAAAGATCAAAATCCCTTTTCTCTCATATGCATATCAATTATTTACTTCAGAAAACTAATTTAAAATTATCCAGCAACAGATCCGTTTTAAAATCTTCCCACATTTTGCTTTTTTACATTTACAGAAGAAAATATGGAAATCAGTTATTGCCAGATTTAAATTGTTAATGCCTTTTGGGTTAAGTTCCTGAATAATTCAGAGACCCAACTAAATTTTGAAATGCAAAGTTTCTAGCTGAGCACCGTGGACAAGAAACTATGCCATAAAACAAAGATGGAAATAAATCTGGACCTGAAAGGAGCTGCGAAGGAAGCAGCCGATTCCTTCAGCTAAGCATTCCCCAGAGGAATGTCGTTTTCTGTACTTTACTGTGGTGGCTCGTAGTCCAGGGTAGATGCAGGAATGTGAAAGATGCAGTAAGTGGTCTAATGGCAATAGTGTTGGGGCTGCAGGGCTACCAGTTCTTCAGGGGCTACTTTTCTGTCAAACACTGAGTCCTCACTGTGAAGAGCTTTGGCTGATGGCAGGCAAGTCTCAGGAATGAAAAAAAAAAAATCTCTTGAGCTGCTTTACTGCAAACTAATGCTGTACCACATGGGAAGAGATCAATTATTGGTATCTAAAGCAAATAAACTTGTAGCAAGACTATTGAAGATTATTGGCAGTTCTATGGGTTAGAAATTCTGCCTTAATTTCTACCTTCCTTTTAAGAAATAAAATGAAACTGAAGATTTCAGGCCTTTAACGTTATGGGATTCTAACAAATGCTGTCTTCAAAAGTGCCTGCCATCTTTATGTATTCGACATCTCTACTGCTGTTTGCATGCCTGTGACTCCTTTTTAATTCTTCTTTTATTTTTTTAATGTATTTTGTTTGGTTGGGTTCCTTTTTTTATTTTATTTTTTTTTACCTTGTTTCTAATTATGAACTTTTTGACTTCGTGTGACACAAGTTCATACCCTTAGAGTTCTTAAAGCCCATAGCACCCCATACACTTTCAGTTTATAGTATACTAATAGCAAAAGAGTTTACATGTTCTTGTCTGCAATTTCTATGTAAGATAACACGCAATAAAAAAAAAAGCATCACCTGGAACTGTAAAATTGCCTTTAATTTTCTCTTTGGATCTCTCTAACTTCAAAACAAACTGCTGTTCTTGAAAAACATCTGTCTCCACAACTGATGAGGACACCACACCCATGACTTGCCTCTCCTTTCCTACTTTATAGATAGTAACTTGTATGATTCATAATCAGTGTTCCTTGTATTCGCCTTCTCTAGCAGTATCCTTCAAATGGTCAATATGAACATTTTTTGGCAAAGGCTGCTTTTTCCTGATGAAATCCATTAATTCTTATCCTGGGGAGTACAAAATTCATAGGATGTGTTCCTTCTTCTATAGCCAACATTACAGAACTGCAAATGAGATGTTCATAACTACTTAGACTTGTATTCTAAGTGGATTGCATACTAGCAGATAGAGATTGTACTGTCTATATAATCAAAAGAAGTTCAGCACTGTCTTTTAATTCCTTAATGCTTATTTCCATGCTTTGTAAACTTCAGATGAGGTTTTCAAAATTTTAAGCAAGAAACTCACAACAGAGGATTATTATTTTTTTTTTAAATCTGTTTAGAACAAATGCCAGATTCTTCCTTGTCACTTCTTCCACAGCATCTCCCATGTTAGTCGCACGTTAGTCGTTCAAATGTCTGGGAGTTCAAAGAGAGTACCTCTTCTTTTTCGATAAGATGACTACAGGTGTTTTCTCTCTTTCTCCTAAATCCATTCCACACAGACCTCCATCCTTTGCTCAGTTTGATGCTCAACATAACTTCAGTGAACCAGGAGAATTTGCAATGGCCATGGTTAAACTCAATGACGTTATGATAGTCTAGTGCAAACTAATTCTCCATTTCATGCCAACAATCAATAGCCTACCTTTACGCCCTGAGAATTTACCAGGGAAGCATAGTGAAAACATTGTCAGAAGAGGTTATATACATCTAGGTAAAGAGGAAAAAAAAACAGGCTTCTTCTTCTTCTTGTCTTTCCTTAAATGTGGAAAAGAGCTTGGTTAGTCATCAAGCAACTTTCTGAAAGAATAAGAAGTTTTTTTCTCTCCTGATTTCATTATGAAGATCTCAAATTAAAGGATCTGCTTTTAGTTCTGAGGCCAAAATCTTCATTTTATCATCTTCCAATGAATTCTATGATTTACAAGAGTACATATGCTTGCACATACATATGCACACTGTTGCATCACTAAAGTTAAACGAATACACTCTTTCCCATTTCTTTTTTAGATTTAAGGATGAAATAATATGAACAGCTTCAGGTAAAAATCAAAGTAAGAATGTTCAGACCATAATAATGGATATGTCCAAACAAGTTGTTTGACTTGGTTTGTAAATAATTGATACAAATTAATAGAATTACCCAAGTCTCTGCTCTCCTGTATGGGAATCCTGAAAGCATAGTACCCAAAACTTCTGTCTCTTAAAGTCACAAAGTCACAAACATTTTTTATTTTTTTTTTTTTTTTTTTAAGTATTTTCAGGTTCTGATGATAAATATGTCCAAGAAGGTCAGGTCTTAGTGGAAGGAGCACTGATTGTGCTCTATATCTAGTGGAGAAGTAGTATTCTGCTAGTAGTATTCTGCTAACTAAAGCTAAATAAACACAGGGTGAAGGGGAGAGGGTGGCACAACATGGATGATTGTACCATGTAATTTATACCACATAAATATGCTATGACCTTTCTCCTTCAAACCAGATTGATTTTCCACCTTTTATGGATTTATTTTTCGCATTTGTTTTGAACATCTGACTAGAAATTAGAGAGACAATGCAATGTGAATGTACTGTTAAAATTACATAACAAAATCATGACATCCCAGTAGCCTAAAAAACCCATTTTGGGGAGTAATGACCAATCTTGCCCATGTACATTGAAATGATGTGTAAAAAATCCCAACAGTATGATAGAATTTTTTATTTTTTTCTGAATTGGGAAATATAATGCAAATGCTAAAGATATTAAACTGTTGAACTTGCCAGTTCTGAAACACACTGCCAAGAGGAAAATTCTGCTCTAGGCATAGAAACGTATCTCATGGGAAGAAGGTACTGTATGCCTTGCCTCAATTTCTAAAACATGTGTTTCTAATATGCTGCTGAAGGCTAAAATATGACTCCCAGTTGAACATGACATGATTCTCCTCGCTTTATTTTATGCTTTCAATCTACTGCTTCATAGACTCTTTAGAATGGAGCCACGTTGAAATTTATGGTTTCACTCACCTGTAATTTTAATAAACTAGCTGTGTGAAGAGATTTGTCCAAACATGAATAAAAATGAAGTATAGAAAAATCTTTGCAAGAAATAAATGACATAAACATACACCTGTTGACTTCACAATATTATGGGAATATAACTGTAATAAATGTATTGACTATTCTATAGAAGCACTATAATATCACAATATTGCTGTTATCATAATTTTCCAGGTTCTGTTTTTTTTTTTTTATAGGATGAAAATGCCCCTAGCACAGTGCTGTATTTTTATCTCTTAGTTAAAAGGTCATTAATAAAGCATCTGCTGTGGCTTAATATTTCTGTAGGGAATAACTACCAATGTCTGGGCATTGGCTAGGAGACTCCTAAAGAGCCCAAGCCAAAATAAAGCGTGGAACATGCTAACAGCTTACCAGCTTTCCATGACGCAAATCTAGTGTAGTCATACCCAGAAATTAATCCTAACTCTGTTTCTGATACTTTGTCAGTCTGTGAATCTGGACCCAGCATAAAGAATTAATGAGTTACTTCTATGGTAAGGAGACGGACTTGCTATTGTGAAAAAAGAGAAGAGCAAATTATTCTTCTTGAAGAAAAAAATTATAGAAGAGAGGGTCTGGCAACAGTAACGTTAAAAAATCTTTGCACTGAACAGGGCAAGGTTCTGCAATGTGGTAGAAAATCCCATGAGAATTTGCTGGTTAAACTTCCTTGCAGATTCAGGGATTCTCTGTAGTAAGGTAATCTACCTATTTAAGACCTCTAGGGAAGCTAAGTATATCTTTTTAAACAGAAATTCATCTCTTCTTAGGTTCTTTCATGGGCATTTATGCCTACTGAGAGAAATGGATTTACATGCTGGCACCATTTTTTCAAGTGAACTGTATAAATTATGAGGCAGTAGGATCAATGACATATGCAAAGGAAGTCAGAACATATTAAGGTGGGGTTTACATTTGTATAAATTCTGAAATACATGCTCTTTATGATGAGTAACTGTGAAAAAAACCCCTATCTATCAGATTATTTTTTAGAGTCAAAGCCAGAGGGGAAACTGCTTGTCGTTAAATGACAGAGTTGTCTTGCTCACAAGCACAGGCATATGAACACTGTTTTACACAGAAGTGAGCAGTGATCAGGAAAATTTAACCAAGGCAAGGAAAAGTAGGTAATTCAACAGAGAGTGAGTGAGTGGTCATCTGGACAAATTAGAACCGTCCTTGAAAATATGTTCTTAATCCTCAGATTTAGAAATTTTGAGCCCAGGACATTAATAGGTGATCAGGTTTCCTTCCAAGGCAGTATATTATGCCGCTAGTGTACTTCCATAAGGGAATTATAAGGTAATTCTCACTGTGGATCTTTTTGCCATACAAGATGAAGGGTTTTATACAGTTTCATAGAGTGGGTGCTTGTTTATCAGCACCTAACACTGTCTGACATGCTATCTGTGGGGCTTTAGCTGCCTATTCAGATTGTCACAAGTCTTCCATACATCTGTTATCAGCTCTGTGTGGATGCCTTGAATACCTTTGCTGTTTGAAAAAATTAAGCAAGCTTGAATAGCTAATACAAATGGATGAATTAGTTCACCAGGGATGATGGGGGAAGAACTGGTCTGTTTTTTATATCCTACAGAAGTCACTTCCAATTTTAAAGATTATCCATGTTCTTTGCTCTGCTACCTGCAGCGTTCATTTGAATAACTAGCTAGAAGCATAACCTATCCTTTACTCTTGAACATATTTACTAAGATTTAGAACCAGTACCTATGATGCATAGACTTTTACTGGGGAATGGGAGTGTCATGTTAAGTATTACAAAGAGTCCGACTGAGAAGTAACTGTTAGAATGATGCAGAGTGTTATTTTCCTTTTCAAACACTTACTCGTAGTCTTGCTCACAGACTTTCATATCTTTTAGCACGGGCAAACCATATTAATTCCCCATGGTATTTTCCCAAGGGCACTTCCAGCCATCTGTGACTCAATGGGAGAATTTCTTGTGAGTTTTCAGGGACTATTAACCGTGCAGGACCCCATGCAGGGCACGGCTTCAGTTCTTGTCCCATTTGTCAGCTTTTCTGATCAGTGTTGAGTGGTGATCCTCTCTCTGCCCAACACGCCCACAAACTGTGTGACAGTGAGAGCAGTTAGAAATGTAGGGATTATTATACCACAAGAAAAAGACAGAGGAATGCACTTGAATAGGCAGTGCTCTGGTGAATCTTATCTCCTGGCAAGCTACCATACTCAGTTACAAAGACTGTATTTAATACTATGCCTGAATAAGCAACGCTTTCTAGTCTGGGGACTAGCTATATATAATGCAGAAGGACACGGCGTATTTTTCATAGCAGATATCCTGTAAATCAGTAAAGATAAAATAATGTTTGTAAACTGATAATCCATAAGGATTCTCTGGGTTTAGGAAGCATCTCTGTCCCATGATTTTAAAGCAGGGCAAGATTCTGCAATGTGGTAGAAAAGCCCAGGAGAATCTCTATCTAAAATTAACTGTACATAGAAGACCCTGTATGCCACATACTCGTAAGAGCTGCTGCTGTCTAACAGTTTTAGCCAGAAATTTTTTTCATGTTAAATTGTTGTCAGGTCCTAATCTGAGAATGCGAAATGGCTGAATTTTAGAATTAAATTTACAGACTCAAAAGGCCTTCAAAGAAAAGGGAAAAAAAGTTCTCTTTAATTGGGGGAGTGAAAAATAAAACATCATCAGACACAAGTCATGGGAAAAATCTTCTTAAAGTAATAATTTCCAAATGAGGAAAATAGATTGAATGAATTAACATTTTTGGTGGACATAACAGAATTGTCCCAAGACAGTGTGATTAGTTGGACAATTGAGTAAGAAAATGTGGTGTGTGACCTTTAACAAACCTTTTAAATATAATTATTTTTAACAGGCTATTAAAAATATAATAGTTTGTAACTCCATTTTTAGTGTTGCTATACCAATAAATTCTTTCCCTTATTCTCTGTCATCAGTAGAATGCAATTAAATAACATTCACCAAGACACAACCCTTCTCTGTTTCATCTGCAACATTTTTTCATTTGCTAGCAGCACAACTACTGCCTTTGGATGATGCTTAGGATCACCTAAAATAGGGAGTCATCATGCACAATTTATAAATGCATTGTGCTGTACTAAATAATGATTTATTCATCATTCTGAGGCTGCATTCATACAAGGAAAAGTTTTATGCTTCTACTTTTAAGAGGGAAAATATTGCTAAAATGCAAGAGTAACTATTTTCTATAATGAGCTGTGGAAACATCGAGGAAATAATGCCCGGACAGACTATCACATGTACCAAAACTCCAGTAGCATGGCAATCAGAAAAATAATCTGAGTTATATTGTTTTACTATTGAATATTTTGTTGAGAAGTTTTAGAGTCTTCTTCCTGTCTTCAGGAAATTAAGCTCTTATATTTATTCAGGATTTATATAAAACTCTTAAAATGTTCTGTAGCAATCTTTTGAATCATTACCTTTAATATATCTTCAGTACATATTAAGAACTTGTATCGACAACTAATACCTAAAATATTCAATGCACTTATAGCTTTTCATATGTTCTGCACTGCACTGAATATTATCAGCAAATGTTTAATAATTTGTAAAAGTAGTGCCTTGCTAAGTATTCTGTCAACTTTATTTATCATCTGAGCGATTAGAAAATTGACCAGTGGAGTTGAGTATTACAAATTTGTGGGGAAAATCTCATTTTTTTCTTATGTAGAAGGCATCCACTGAAACATTGATGGAAGCTGTATCTGCCAATTTGACTTACTGCAGGGCTGCAGGGACTATCACACCACCTTTTTTTTTTTTTTTTTTTTTTTT
>NW_015090767.1:1953148-2073460 GCF_001431845.1 Calidris pugnax | reverse complement strand
CCCCCCCTTTTTTTTTTTTTTTTTTTTTTGTAATCCCCCATTTCTTCTTTTCCTCTGTTAATATATCGACTCAATCGTAGAGTAACACCCACTTAGCAGTTTTCCCAGCATTTTTCACAACACATTCCTTCTCGAGGTTTGAAGGACGTATTAAATGCCTGTGCATTTAATACAAACTGTGTCTTTGGGCAACAACTTCTGTCAATTTTTGTGAACACTGCTTCCTTTATCTTAAATTTAAAGAAAATAGAATCCAGCCAGAGAATGAGGTATATTTGATGTTAAAGATGGCTTTAGCTGCTTGCTGATCATGCTAGGAAAAGGAGAAGTGAGCTGATTTTGAGACAGTTACAGATGGGCAAATACTGCCTGCCTGGTAAAACTAAGAAAAGATTTTGTGATATAGAGCTCACCTTCCTTTACTTAAGATACTTTCCAAGATACTTAATTATGAGAAGGGAGAGAAGACTTTTTCTTCTAGGAAAGAGAAACCATGCATGAAAATGGACAAATTTTCTACTAATTGCCCAGTAGTTGAAAATATTAGACTAGCTTTTCCATAGAATTTAGATTCTTTACTTCAGTATTAATTAAAAATCCACAGTTGTCCTGTGTACGAAGAGTTTGGTAGCGGAATGTTCTTTCTTTTATAACTCTGTAAAGACCCCTGGTGGACTGATTCTGTTGAAGGCCATTTTTAACTTATAATGTGAGCAAAACATCACCTAAAGCTGAGAGAGAACTAATTTTATCTGTCTCTTTATTTTCATCTAGCTCTCTTTCCTTGATGTGCTGTTAGAAATTCATCACACGCATCAGTAAAATTGTCTGAGCTCATCACATCAAATGGGCTTTCTAATGCTTTTATATTTTACTATCTGACCATAAGATATTTCATAGAATGATAGAATAGTCTAGGTTGGAAGGGACCTTTAAGATCATCTGGTTCAACCACCAACCTAACTCTGAAAAAAACCCAAACCAAAACAAATCCAAAGAAAACCCCACAAAGAACCCCCCACATTACTAAACTATGTCTCTAAGCTCTATGTCAACCTGTCTTTTGAAGACCTCCAGGGATGGTGCCTCAACCACTTCCCTGGGCAGCCCATTCCAAGGCTTAATAACCCTTTCAGTGTAAAATTTTTTCCTAGTATCCAATCTGAACTTCCCCTGGCACAACTTGAGGCCGTTTCCTCTTGTCCTGCCGCCTGTTACTTGGGAGAAGAGACCAATCCCCGCCTCTCTACAAGCTCCTTTCAGGTAGTTGTAGAGACCAAGAAGGTCTCCCCTCAGCCTCCTTTTCTCCAGACTGAACAACCCCAGCTCCTTCAGCCTCTCCTCATAAAACTTGTGCTCCAGACCCCTCACCACCCCTCCATTGCCCTTCTCTGGACCCGCTCCAGCCTCTCAAGGTCTTTTTTGTGGTGAGAGGCCCAAAACTGGACACAGCCCTCGAGGTGGGGCCTCACCAGTGCCCAGTACAGGGGCACCATCACCTCCCGAGTCCTACTCACCACATTGTTCCTCACACAGGCCAGGATGCTGTTGGCCTTTTTATATTCTTTGTTAGTATTTCCCTTGTTTTGCCTGCTAGCAACAGGAGTGCTCTCTTTTTTTTTGTCTTTTGCAGTTGCTTTTTTCCACTTCATACATTAAGACATTTGCAGCAACATTGGCCATATTTTGTCTCCCATTCTCTATTTCCGAGCACTCCAGCCTATTGCATCCTAATTACAGTGTCTTTTACAATTCCCTGGCTGGGGCATTAGTTCAGTACTAACTCACATAGAAGACTGTCTCCCACTGAGTCAGTACCACTAAAAAACTTGCTGAAACACTGAAGTGTTCCTTGGAGGCCTCCAGCTCTACGATCAATTCAACCTGAATCTGCTTAGTTTGTTAGGTCTGACAGGATTACAATCCATGGTGGCACGACTGCCTGGTTTCATAGAAGACTGTAGGAGATTTGAGAATCTGTTTTTTAAGAGAATAATCTTCTAGTGGATGAATAGAAGAATGGTCAGTATTAACAATGATCACTGAGAATGCCCATTGCAATTAAATTACTTAATAAAAAAGTTTACGGTATTTTTTTTCTTTTTAAGATGTGGAATGATATTAAAAATATCTGTTAAAATATGTTTCATGTGTAAATATCAATGTCATTGCAAATAAATAATTAAATGTAGTTATATACGTATATACAGAGATGTATAAATAACTAAAAATAATTTATTCATTTTTATTTGGTACGTAACTAAACCTATAGATTTCAGATGACAAGGAATGAAGAAAACATCTTGCAAAATAGTGGTTCATACTAGATCTATAACCTCTGAATCATGTACATTCTTTTAAAAATGTCTTAATATTTACTAAAGCACATAAATTAGGTAGTCATTGTCAAGAAGAGTAGCAATTGCTCCAAATTGGATCTGAATACTCTTGATAAACTAGTTCTGAATTTACACAGGCGAAAAGGTATTTTCATTGTCATTTTACTAAATTGAGTATGCTTTAAGAGCATGGTTAGTCTTAGTGATTTCTGTACAATGAAAGACTATTAATAAAAGATTACAGTAAACCTTAATAGTCTTTGAGAAAATCTTAAGGGTCATTGAGCATAATAACTTATGAAGCAAAAAGAAAAATAATAGCAGCAGCAGCAGTCTTGGTTGTAGTAGGTCTTGCCAGAACAGCAAAGGTAACTTCTTGGCACCCCATGAACTAAGCTGTGATAATTTTATTTGGTAAAGTTTATAATGGATTAATGATTTCAGTAACAATAAGGAGCCACAGCTCTGAAGAAGGACTCATTTTCTGTTAAGACTGTTAAGCATAATACAGACAGAATTTATGAGTATTTTTCATTGCCTGAACTCAAGTTTCTTGGGTATTTTTCGATTTATGATAACTTTTCTCAAATATATGACAAAATGCTTGAGCTACCTTTGGAGCTCCAGTTATTGTTTAGAATATAACACATGAGTTCATGTACTTTACAAAACCTTGAAATAGAGTCGTTCTTCTCATCTGTAGTTGTAAAGTTATAATGCTTACCTGTTATAACAGCACTGTGTATCAGAAAATCTCAAGGTATATAACAGAGGAAGCCAGTATTAGTTCTTTAAATAATTGTTGTACAAAATGTACTCCTGAATATATGGGCAAATGAAAGCTGCCTTTATATCCACTATTTCTCCCACAGTAGGGGTAATAGTCACTGCTTTGCAACATTGACACATTAGTTATAGGTTCTGTACAGTCTTTTTATACTGGTTTTTCTTTTTATGAGTTTGATTATCCATCAAGGAACTCCAGGTAATGACACCCAATGAAGAAAGTCTTTTACTAGCCTGCACTGACTGCAGCTGCTTTCTAACATACTGTAAACCTTAATACATCTGATGTTATAGCAGCCTCATACTCCTTGATTTCTCTGTAATGAATAAAGGTACTATATCTCTGGGGTCTTCAAGCCATTATTTCTGATGTGAAAGAGAATACGTGATTATCCCACTCCAGTTCTATTTTCTGCTTAGTTAATGTGTCAAAGATTTAAGCAGCAGAAGTGCCATGTGGAACAAGACAAACACTCTAAAGTGAGCTATCGTCTATACAGAGTTACAATGTATCAATTTTTTTTATTTGTTCATCTTTTTTTTTGTTCTCACAGTAAATTTTAATTCTGTAAAGAGCATAAATTATTGCTATGCATGTCTGACAAAATGCACTGGGTTTTACTCCATGTCTACTCAAGTTTCATATTACATATTTTTCTGTAGGTATAAATTTTTTAATGTTTTTTGGTGGTTTGCCCTTTCTTCCTACTTCTGTTTTTTTAAATATGTATAGTGGTGTTGTAGCATAAACAAAGCGGTAGTGTTAAAGGAAGATAAAGAGTAATGAAGTTGGTTTTGAAGATTTGTACATGTATGTATGCCCTGTTCTCTTTTTAGAAGGAGTATTCTAGCAGGTTGCCTGAAATAAAAAGAAGTTAAAAGTCTTTTCCTGAATGTTGTTTAGCTGTATCACTGTTTTGTTGGAGAAAGGATTGAGGAAAAACATGTGTTTTAGAAGAAGCTGTAAAGCTCTATCTTAGTCAAAATGTGCACAGCAGTATATTTTTCAAGAACCTCGTGGAGTTAGGAAGTTATATGCTTGTATAGAAATTATTATATATAATTATGATAAATACTCAGACTATACAAAGAAAATTATTAACTTTCTCTTATATAAAAATGTGTACATTAAAACCAGCTTCCAACTGATCCCTGTCAATGATAAATTTCCATTCCTAACCAAATGACCAACCTACACATATTCTTCCCAATAGTCCTCAGCAAGAAGGTCAAATCTCTTTTGTGGTGTGATGCTGAGCTGCTTGTTCTTTAACATAAATCTATGGAGTTTGCATCCCCTAGTCAGGGAGGACAATTTCTCCCCAGTGCTATGTGCCTAAATAATTTCCAAACAGTGTGTGCTTCTGTACCGTATACATTAGAATCAAATGTGCTAGAGAATAAGCTATTTTTTAATTTACATTAAGCTAAAGTGAAGCAGCAGAGAATGGAAAACTTGTTTTTCTAAGCCTGAACGTTCAAAGTGAAATTTCCATGTTATCCTTAATCTTACATCCATTTCTGATGGTGAATTTAAGGTCATTTGCATGTTAATTAACTGCTTGTAGGTGGTGTTAGGGATTTACACTTCTCCATTCCTGGCTACAGCAGCAAATAGCTGCAGGCTATTTGGAACAATATTGCAAATATTTGATGGGACCATTGCTTGAAAAATCTAGCCCTTTGAGCACAGGTAAATGAAACAAACAAAAATAAACTCATAAAAATATTAGAAACTCATAACATCGAACTCATTAGCATAATAGATTTTAAGACTTAGGCAGAGCAGGAATCAGTAGCCCCACAGGCCTTCTTTTCTGTAGGTCCACATGAGACCTTAATAGGTCCTAATAGCTCCAATCTGACCTAGTAGCTCCAAACCAAACCTTTTTTTTTTAATGCTGTCATCTCCACCATTAATACGACAGACCACGCAGGGAAGGATGCTAGCAACTATCTGTTGGGTACAAACTCATTTTACGAGAAGATATAGTCTGAAATGAGCACTGCCACATGAGAAGACACAGCAGCATTAGAGGTTCCAGAATGAGATTACAACCATGCAGCAAATAGTGTAGGAAACTGCTCATCTGCCCAACAAGTAGCGCTGACTTAAACACCTACACTATCTCTTGTTTTGGAAAGTAACTCAAAGTATCACAATGCCACTGCTTAAGACTCACAACCTTGAACATCTCTTTGGAGACAAGTTTTATTACCGAAAGCTACTGAAGCTAGTTGCAAATTTTAAAACTTTATTCTCACAAGAGGATTCTTTTTCTTCCCTTTTTATATAATTGCACAATGGTTGTACAACTGAGAGACAGGAAAAAGCTTAGGAGCGAATTTTATTGTCTGCTTATAAATTTCCAAAGGCCTTTTGCTCATTAAGAAGTATTCTTTGGAAATCCCCATTCTCTCTGGAGTTGTGTTCCATTTTCTAACCCAGGAAACACATATAAGCACAGTCACAGTGGGTGGATTTTAGTGAAAAAATATGTGCCAGAAAAATCACCAAACACATTTTCTTCTTTATTCACTTTCCTTTTGGTTTAAGTTTTATTGAGCAACTAGGTCTTTGTCTCTTACAGGAAAGAGTTACTTTAGAATTGACAGATAATTCTTCAGAAAAAAAATGTTTTCTGTGAACATGAGATAGTGTCGACAACTAGTGAAAGCTGTATTCTAGAGGTATATTTTGAGCATGCATACTGGATTTCATTACACAGGATTTTCCTTTTTTTATTTTTTTTGCACAATATGTTGCTGTAGGATTTTTACATTATTGTTAGATATTACCTTCAACCTTAATTTTTTTTCTTTCTTGCCTCTTTATAGAAGATTTGCTCTTAAGTCTTGAGAACGTTAACACTTGTACAGGAACTGAGCTATTTCGGATTGCCTAACAAAGTGCAAAACAAATAGGAAATGAAGCACCAAGTATAAGATAGGAAGATGCATTAGGTGCATGCTTCTGTGTGGCAGGATGCAAATAATGCTGCCGTGTTGGTGTGCCATGTGACAGTGTGACAATATATTGTGCCAATCTGACCGACAGCCACAGTACAGTCAAGTTGAAACTTATGGATGTCCAGAGGGACAAACAATAAACAGGTGTCTAAGGAGGAGAGGGCACTGGAGAAACAGCTATGGTGAGATGGTCTCTCTGTGATACGTGCACGCCAAGACAAGGGCAGGCACAGTTTCCATGGCGTGGTGGGAGGATATGAGAAATACTGCCAAGGGGTAAAACCACAAGTGTGTTTAGGACTGATGAACATTGCTGTTACGTGTCAGCTGGGCAGAAAAATTAGAGGAAAGCCAATAAAAACTGGATCAAATATGTGCTGTGGACTGTGAGGCTTTCCATATTCCACTAGATTAATTCTACACGCTGTGGCCTACATGGGTTTTTGTTCTTTTGTTGGGTTTTGGGTTTGTTTGGGTTTTTTTCTGCAAAAAACCCTTCCAATTTTTATATTTTATTAACTTGTGCACTGCAGAGATTGGGCAACCAATTTTTATTAAAAACACTGATCATATATTTGTGGTTTGTTAGTTATAACAGTTGCTGCATAATTTCAATGATACTCCCAGTCAGTAAACACCTGTGACTTTTCAAAGAAATGTCCTTTCATCTTTGATCTTGCCAAGGTGGTTTAGGGTATTTCCCAGAACATGACCACTGCAGTGCAGGTTCTTCAGCTGTGGTAGGGCCTAAGTAAGGCTGGATACATAACAATGCAAACTTATTATGCTGTGCTTCACTATATATGTAATTTAAAACAGGTTACATACCCATAGCTATTGTAATGGTCGTTATTACATCGGCTTTTCATTAGAGTTAGTTTAAAAGTCAAAACTTTTATCCTTTGAGATATAGATCATTATTGTGTTAAACTGGTAGGACATTGCATTTGGTGTAATAGCAATTAAAATAGTTGGAATTTGCAAACTGAATTGTTTTGTACTAAAAACTAAATAAAGCAGAACAGTCTGAATATTAAATTTTGACACAGCCTTTCCAACTAAGTGATATGTCTGAGGAAGTAAATAATATACTTTCTTCTTATATGAAACATGTCAAGAGGAACAGTTCTGAAAACAATTTCTTTGCATTCTTGTGAAATGGTGAACTATTAACCATTGATCAGACAAAGCATATATCAATATTGATCCTTTTCCTTCATTACTAAGATGTGAGCCCTATGTTTAATAACTTCTCTCTGCATATTAGTAGTACATCTTTCCTTAATGCATATATCAATGACAGAAATGAGTTAGTTAGAAAATGAAAAAGTAAGTTAGAAAAATAAAGATTGAGGTCAAATGACCTCAAAGGATACTCTAAGAGTGTATTTTCTAGATCAGAAAGTTAAGCATCTGTAGACATTTATAAAGCAGATTACCGTACATTCTAGGAGCAGGCAATTAGGTTTATATGATAGGGATAAGGACCCATCTTTCACCAAGAGTCAATATGAATGTCTCTAAATTCAGTTAGGTGAAAGTAAAAGAAATTCCACACATACAAGGCATTTAGGTTTTATTTCTGTTCATAGTGAAACTTACGTAAGGTAAACACTGATACTGATATAAATCATTTGGCAGTGTTGTGTTTAGCTGCACAGATTCCTCCATCACAGCTCTCCCAAGGTCAAAGAAGCTAAGATATTTTATACTTCCTCCTATCATATGATTTATTGGTTATGCTTTTCTTGATTGGAAGAAATGGAATTTAATGTATGTTCCTGAAATCAGCTTTTAGCAAGATACCATAACAATGAAGTGCAGTCAGCAAGAATCCTGAAAATCTAACCCATCCCTTTCCTTTTTTTTCCGTCAACTTAACTGTATCCAATAATTCAATCTGTCAGAAACTGCAGAACAGCATATATCTGTGTCCTGGGTGACTAGTAAGTTAAGTTGTCATCTTTCTCTGTAATCATTTATTAATTAGTTGGGGAAACAAGTAGATGAAAATAAATGTACTCAGTTTTTCTGCAACCCAAAGCAGATGGCAATTTATCTGCTTCCCTCATTTTGGAACCAATTTTGCAGAAAAGTGTAAAGATTCAGGGAATATCTTCATACTCCTTGTAACTATTCCACAGAAATCAGTGAAGGCTATTCCAGCCTCTAAAGCAGGATTGTGCCAGGATTTTTTGGTGGGTGTCTGGCATGACAGCTTTGACAATTAGTGCCTGCTATCCTGAGCTTGATGATCTATACACTGACAAACTTCAGCTTGTGGAACTTCAAATTAATCTAGGGAAGGAAGATAACAAAAAGCAACTTCTACTTAATTTTACCATAAACCTACAGAAATATTTGGGAATCTGAAAATGCACCGAGGACTTTGCAGATACTTTTGAGAGGTAGGTAAATAAAGACTATATCAGTTTTCACTGCAACAGTAATATGGGTAAAGAAACAAAAAAAAAAATCTAAAATGATTTTACTCTATGAATCTGGTCCAAATCAACTAAGTTAAAGAAGAAAGGATTTTACTGCTGATTTCAATATGCTTTGAAACATATTTGGTGCAAATTTCAAAGTGTAAAATTATGAAATTATTTAAGAAGCATCTCCATCAGTCCACAGAAATACACTGTTTTCATTTAACTCAAATATAGTTTTCCCAGATCTGTGCAGAAGTAAAAATTTTCTATTCAGAAGCTGCTTAAGAAGGCTAACTAGTGACAATACAAGGGTTGTGTTCTAAGCAATGCACAACTTCTTCAAAGCACAGCCAATAGAACTGTATAATAAGAATAAAATGAGTTATTTGTACCCTTTTATTATTTTGGAAAAATCAAATTCTGTGATTGCACGTAGCATTAAACAAAGGATGTTGCTTTCTATGACTTAAAACATGGAAAAACAGTCTGTGTAAGAGAAAGAGTTAAAGTAGTTCATATTCAGAGACAAGAACTTTGTCAGCGCTAATGGGTTGTTATGACATTTACTTAGTGTAGAAATAAGACAAAGAAGTATTTGCTTTTCTCAGTAGCCCAGCTACCAAGAAGAACGTGAAGTGAGAACAGCTGTGATGCTGATAGTGAGATGCAGCCCCAGTTTTTTCTACTTTCTTCACACTGAATAGTTGGCTCTGGCTCAAAAAAACTACTTGCATACAAGTCACTGTGAGCAGGGCTAAGAGAGTAACGCCTTACACTGAACTGAACATTAGTATGCTATTAATGGCTGCTCCAATAAAAAGGTCATCCTTTTCGCACCATCAAGTGCTCACTTCCACATAACATAGAATTTCACGAGCGGTGACCTCAGAAAAATGCCTAGTTTTACTGACTTGAGGGTTTTGCAGAATTTTCCTGTGCTATCCCACATGGCAAAGTCTCAGACTCTGAATTCACCTCTTTGGTTTCCACTCAGTAGCACAGGGTTGGCAAGAACAGGAGCATTCAGGGCAATTATCTGAGGTTTGAAAGAATTGATATGAAAAAGGAAATAATCAAGAAACCATTTGCTCTATTAAAGGGTAAAGGAATTTGGCAGAAAATAAACCCCCTTGCATTCCAGCTTGTCCTCAGATACCAGAGGGGCTGGGCTTAGATTCTGCACTATAGGTCTGGTTGCATTCAGTGTATTGAACTACCATGATTAGGGACACACAATAGCATGACGCACTTTCAGTCTAGTCACATTCAGTGAACTAGCATGGCCACATTTAAGGAGTTTGGTCACGTTCAAATGAGAACTCTCACGGCTTGATTAATGAATAGTTGTAGTTTATTGGAGCAACAAGTTTGCAGGTTCCTTTGGATTGCCAGTGATAATACCCTGTCTGCAGAGCACGTGCAAGTTATATATCAGCATAAAACAACTCGAGTAATACAGCAGCATGGAATAATCTCAGCTGTATACAGAGGTTTCTGAGGGGAAGCAGTGGGTACAGCCGAGTGTATGGATCCCACCCAACAAGCATCCCTATGGGAGTGGGGGGTGAGAGAGGCTCACCCTGTCAACAGGTCCCAGAAATCAACAATGGTTCATGATGGTGTCGTCCTGAGTTGTCTGCAATGACGTCTTCCCCAACATCTCTCCATTCTTAAGCCATCTTTATACTGTTTTTTACCTTTCAGGTGGAGCTTGAGTGGCTCTAGTCCTACGTACCTTAGTTCCAGTTGGTGGGAAGTTTCCTCACTTCACATTTAAGGGTAGAGACTGACAAACATTCAGAGTGCAGACTCAGAGAGGGGTGGTCGCACCTTGGAGCAGGTAGCCTTTAGGATGGAGATGTGTTTTGGTGCTATAATGACATTATAATGAGTAACGTTCAACCAAAAGGCAGGATTTTTACAGAAAATAAGAATCTGTTGGCTCAGGATAGCAGCTGTGCAGCGTGTCAGTGTCCAATGCACCATCAATTCCCCTTCCCCGCCCTGATGCACAGTTTGGCTCCGGTACCTTCACACCCCCCAGCTCTCCATGATGGGTTTCCCTCCTTGGAATCTGCTGACTCTGAGATTGCAGATTATGGAGCCTGGGGAACTACGGTGGGATACATTCCTTGCACATCAGCTACACTCCACCCTGGAAGCTTCTTCGATGCTGCACCTTTTCTTAAAATGTGAATACAGCTTTAGTTTCTAAGTCACCTCCAGTAATTATCCCACAGTAGGTTTAGGAAATTAATCAGCTCAGAATTTTCAGCTGGAAGGGGCTGAACCTTCTTCAAGTGAGCAAAGTAGAATTATCTTAAAGGGAGCAGTCTGTATTCTACTATGCCAAAAAAAGGACAGCATATTTTCTCTTTGGAAGCCTCACATTACAGGTAGGTGATGGCTATGTAGTGCTTCTCATAGCCTAGTTACCCTACTCATTGTTTGTTTTTTTTTCTTTTCACTGTATGGTATCAAGCAAACATACCAGGAGACGGTTTTAAACATGAAGCTCTACCTTTGAATATAGTGAGCAGGATGCTTACCTGCTGCTGTGCAGAAAAGCATGTAATATTCATAGAGGGCACGGAAAAATCCAATAGTTAGTATGGCTCTCATGTCAGCTGGTTAAGATGTCCACATGGGAGTGGAAACCTCCAGGTTGCTGTGTGAGCTGCTTATACATGTTATCCAATGTCTGTCTCATGTAAAATGTATAGTCTTTGGAACACAGAACCGAATGTGGGTCTCTTTTCTCAAGTGAGGTTTTGAACCAGTAGGCTAGTGAGTCATCGTTATGCTTGCTCTCTTTCTGCTCCTATAAATTTTTAATTCTTTTCCACACAGTGAAACAGCTTCAAAAAGAAGAGGGAAGAGTATTCTTAACCTCAGTACAGCCTACAGTCTAGGTATCAAGTTGAGAGGCTTGGGTATGAGGTTGAACCTTCTCCTTGCTGATTATTATAGCACAGTCAGTATGTGTTAGTGAGAAAATATTTTAGGTAAGTATATATGACTTTTTTTTTTTTTTTTTTCTGCCAGGTGTGCTCCAGAAGGGGAAAAGCTGATGCATTTTGTGAGCAGTCTGTTCCTGTAGATTCATGTACATTCACAGAATATCTGACTATGGAAACTTGATTGCAGAAATGTCTAATTTTGCCATTCTCATTGTACTTACCTATTATGTGTTTCATGAGTTCTTAAACTTTATAAAGATTAGGATATGTGTGTATGCACAATAACAGAATGTGAAAATACAGGGGAACATAATTGTCAAACATAGAGGTGTATGTCAAGTTTAACATTATAACTAGGCAGCATTTTGCATGACAACAATCTCAATTATATTTACAGTTTACTTGAGTCTCTTATGCCTTGTACATCTCAGGTGAAAGTCTTAACCTCCTGAGTGATTAGCTCAGAGTTCAGATTTCCCTGCTTGGCTATTTTTTCAATGAATGTAGTTTTCATTTTTTAAATAGTAATACTGCTAATCAATAGGACATGCTCATTAGCCTCAGTGGCTGAAATTTTACATGACACCACTTTCAGAACTAAGTGCAAAACACAAAACTTTATTCATGCAATTTTCCCAAATTTTTTCTACTTTAAATGGCAACTTATAAATTAGAAGAAATATATATACATGTGTCCATATAAATTAGACATTGTATGACCATACCCACTGTTATACAGAAATGTACAATTAAAAATATAAAAATCCCCCTTTAAACTAATCAAAGCTGGGTTTTTTTTTTCAGTCATACTGGGAAATAAAAAAAAAAAGTAGTTAAATAGTTGAAAACAAACATTCACATTTTAAAGTAATGAATTTCCATAGAATTACCTGGGCCTATGCATCTCTTAATATTACAATTACATTAGTGTTCTCCACATTCTGAAGTTTAATGAAGTTAAAACTACATTTAATAATTTTCTTTCCTCATTAAATATTCCTGGATTTGTCTTATGACAATGGGTTTTTTTGTTTTGGCTCCTTAACAGGATATTTGTTTAATTAATGGACAAAGAAGAAAATAAAACCAGAATCCACTGAAGTGAAACCACCCACAGTGACTCCTTCACTGTGTACTACCCAGCTTACATGATGCCACTTCTTGTCTTTCATGAGGTGGCAGAGCAGAGGAAACTGAATCTCAGGCCAAAGGCTTTCAGTCCTGCATTACTGATTACAACAGTTCAGTGGACCCAGTAAACTATTTGGTAAGTGGAATAGCTTTTGCATAATGCTGTTGTGCTACAAAAGCTGCCATTCAGAGTAGAGTAGTTGAAAAAATAAGGCCATTTTTTGGAGGTCAATCTGAAACCCAAGAACTGATCAGTGGGCCTCTTATATACCACCTGTAAAATCACAGAACAGTTCAGGTTGGAAGGGACTTCAGGATGGCGCTAATCCAACCTCCTGCTCAAAGCAAGGCCTACTACAGGTTCATATCATGTTGCTCAGAGCTTTGTCCAGATGGGTTTTGAAAACCTTCAAGGATGAAGGTGGTGCAACCTCTCTGGGAAACCTGCCCTGCTGCTAGAAAAAATGTTTCTTACTTATATCCAGTGTAACACTAGATCAAAATGTGCAATCACTGGCCATTTCAGCAACAGCCAGACAAATACATCCAAAAAAGGTACTCTTAACCATAAGTAAAACTGTGATAGGATCATAGAATAAGGTTGGTAAGGACCTCAGGAGGTCCCTAGTCCAACCTCCTGCTTAGAATGGAGTCAGCTATGGGATCAAACCTGGTTGCCCAGGGCTTAGTTTATTTGGGCCATTTTCTGAATTAGTAGGCATTTGCTTTCAGTAAATATCAGAAAATCCTAAAGAAAACTCACCGCACTCTCTGAACTACCCCTTGTGAATTTTATCTTGAGATAAATTCCCTATGATATTGTACCTTTTATGCTAAGAAGCTCAGTTCATGAATAAGTTGAATTAATTAATTTGAATATCTGCTTGCAGCTCATGTCCCTCTATGTCCTTAATGTCATTTATTTATTTGTTTTCATTTATTCTTCTATCCTTCTATTTGTTAAATGGAAGTACCAACTATTAGGTGTAAAAGTAATGGTGATGTTGTAGAGAATGACCTTATAGAGGTGTACAGATTTACAGAAATGGTAGCAGCATTCTTGGCACTTCTTGGTGTTTGTTGATCCATGTGATTACTGAAGAGATCAGACTGTAGTAGTAGAACTTCTGATGGAGAATTTGAAAAATTCCTTGATGCTTGTTTTACTGTATCTTGGCTATGTGTATATCTCTAACTCATCTTCTTTTCCACAGATGGGAACAAGCAACAACTCTGTAAACCACTCTGTCTTTAGGATTTTAAAGACTGGAAGTTCTGAGGTGTTTTCAAATATTTATGTCCCATATGGAAGCACAGCATACTGCTGCCTTGCCAAACAGCCAGCTAACATCTATTTTCAACAGACAGAATGCGTATCTCCCCTTATGATTTTGCCCAAAGCCTTTTTTATTCTTTTGACTTTCTACCTGTGTAAGTTGATAATTAGAAAACAAGATAGCAATTATTAATTTTTTTTAATAAGTAGTCTTATTAAAATAAAATATTATCTGTTTCTCTTCTGTCTTAATATTTATAATTTCAGATATTCTACTATTTTGTAATTATTCCTGTGAGGTGCAGTGTACAAGCTGTTTACATGAGATGAATGGAAGCATGAAAAGTACATGCTCCATTACACTCATAGTGTATTGCTTCTTAATTTACATGTTGCTCTGGGCAATGCGGGGGATTATTCTGGCAATTTCTGTATGGCTGTTTCAAATTCTGTAGATTTATCTCCCAAGGCTGCTTTTACTTCTGATTTGAAAAGCATTTGGTAGGCAGAAATTTCACTATGCATTTGTCAGATAAATTTCCTACTTATCTTATTTTGCTTATGGCAACATGGTAGTTTAAGGGAAAAGAGAAGCATAATGACCATGACTTACTCTAATGGGACAGGAAAATGTAGGGCTTGATGACAATGAATATAATTACATTTTTATGAGCAATCTTATAAATATATTATTAAAATACTTCTCTTAAGCAGCATACTCACAATGAGAATAAGAGTTAGTAAAACCAGGCTGAATAGATCTCCTGTACACTTCCCAGAGTATTCCTTCTGCCTAATCTAAACCCAGAGCTGTTGGAAATGGTTAAATGATTCTTAATCATATTAGGCAAATTCTTTCTTATACAAAGTATGTTTTCTCAGCATGACCCACTGATACGTGTGAAAAGCAGTTTTGACAAGAAAAAGCAGTCTGATACAGAAAACTGAGGTATTCTTAAGGTTCACTTTCTCCATTTAACCAAAATATATCGTGTACCTCTCGCATTCATATGTGCTATTATTAACAAGAGGACTTCTGCTAAGATGTTGGATATTCTTTCCTCTTCCCATTGAAAGATCTGGTTAGAATAGCTCCTTATGCTGGTTTTGGAGTTAAATTTCTTCACAGTAGTTTGTGCGGTGCTGTGATTTGGATTTGTGATGAAAACAGTGTTGATAACGCACTGATGTTTAATTACTGCTGAGCAGTGCTGAAGTAGAGTCAAGGCCTTTTCTACTTCTCATGCTGCCCTGAGTAGGCTGGAGGTGCACAAGAAGTTGGAAGGGTACACAGTTGGGACACATGACCCCAGCTGTCCAAAGGGCTGTGCCATATTGTGTGATGGCCTGCTCAGTGACAAAAGCTGCTGGGAAGAAGGTGGAAGGAAGTCGTTTGTAGTTATCACATTTGTCTTTTCAAGGCACCAGTATGTGTGATGAAGGCCTTCTCTCCTGGAGATGGCTAAATGTCTGCCTGCTGATGGGAAGCAGTGAGTTAAGTCTTCATTTTGCTGTACTTTGACTTTACTGTCTTTATCTCAACCCGGGAGTTTATATACACTTATACCCTTCCAGTTCTCTTCCCCATCCTGCCAGAGGGGAGTGAGTGAGCAGCTGTGTAGGGTTTATTAGCTGCTGGCTGGGGTTAAATAACAACACTCCTCTGTGACTATGAAAACCCAAAGAAGAAAGTAAATGTTAGAAAGTCATCACTACATTATCAAGAACAATCTCTCAATATATCTATGATTCAAACAGAGTTCACTTTCAGAATAGTTTTAAATAAACAAACACAACAGCCACACTTATCTTCAAGCTAAAACGTGTTCTGGTACTGATTTATTTGAGCTGACTTAAGATCTCCAAATAATATGACTAAATTAGGAGTTCGACTAAACCTGACTTAGTTTCTGGAAAAACCTCTCATGACCCATCAACCACAGAGTAAGACAATGACGTGTTTAAATTACCCAGCTAATTGTATAAGGTCAGATGGGATAAAATTGTCCTTTTTTACAATCCCACAGTATTAATGAAGCTGAAATAGATGTCGCCAATAAAATCTGATCACATACTTTAAAAATGCAATATTTTTTAATTTTTTTAAAGAAGGAAAAGGTTTGCTAACATTAATTGACAGTATATCTACATATGCAGCTCAGAATGCTTAAATTGTTTCACATTTCAAAAACCCAAATATAATATTTATCCATTTTGCCATTGTGTTTCCCAAGTGTCTATGCCTATGAGGAGCAAAGGAGAATTGTTTATGATAGTACAAAGCAAAAGCTTAGAAGAACAACAGTCTATTCAGAATACAGACATTTAGGCTTACAATTCAAGGAACTCTCCGGGCTGGAACTTTTAAAACTATTTTAGGTAAACCCTAAAATAATTTAGTATTGAAGAATAATTCAAAGTTGGATTTACAGATCATTTGAAACATATATTTTTGTTATTCTCCCACTGTGTATCTTCTCTGACATCTTAGCTGCTATACGTAGATATGTGCATATTCTCTACTCACCTGAGGAACCAATCTGCTCAGTATATTGTATTGTGCTATAGGGTGAAGCTGCCTAATATGGAGCTCTTAAGCTATATGTAGCTTGGAAAGAGCTTGGCGTACTCATATACCTGCAAAACTCCTGTCACCAGACCTGTGACCATCGTTGACCTCTTGACTGTACTTGACTGTTGTCAGAAGTATGAGAAACTAGAAATGCCAGCATCCACAGGACCTTCTGAACTGAGGTGCCTGCTTGATCCACTTAAAGAAAACAAGGATTGGAGGGAAACTTTCATACTTCGTTGGAAGCAAAAGTATTTTACAAGTTTGTCTGCACTTTAACTGTACAAAGCACGAGGAATATATTTAGTAGCCTTCAACATTTTAGGATGTGATTTGGAGTCTCAGGAATGCTGATCACCATTGCCCAAGATAAAATAGCGTTGCGGTTTTGGCTGGATTGGCCAATCAGAATGACAGATGGCCCCTCCATCCTGAAATAATAAATAACAACAAGAAAATTTGGAAAAGGGGGAAAAAAAGTATACAGTATATACACAACCACATCAAGCTCCCAGGGTGACGATCATGTCACCAGCAGACACAGTGAACATTCCTAGACTGGACTCAGCGATGGACAGGAGCTGGATTCCAGCTCTGGAGTCAGGAGTGCACCAATCGGGATCAAAGGCAGACGAACAGACAGGGTCCTCCTTGGATGTCGGCCATTGAAGAAAAAAAGTTGACCCTTTGGTCCCTCAGCTTTTATACTGAGCATGGGGTGGATGGGATGGAATACCCTGTTGGTCAGGTTTGGGTGCCCTCTCCTGTCTGCTCCTCCCCACAGGTGGGACCCCTCTACGCTTTTCCATTTCTGACCCTCTATAACGAGGTTTCCTGACCTTGGTTGTTATAGCAATAAATATAAATAGGAGCCTCTCTGTGCACCATGCCTTGGTATGATCAGGTCTTATCGCTGTGAGAGTGAACAGTTTCTGAACAATATGCTGTTCATTTCAGAGTTTAGTTAATTAGAAGAAGCCCAGCTAAAAAGCAAAATTACTGAAAAGACAATTGGTTCTGTTTTACCCCAAACCAGGACAAATAGCTACTGACAGTTGAAAATAGCTTATATTAACACCATGAATATTACACAATTTATATAATTTACATTCATATAGCAAATATTAACAACTGGAAGGTAACCATCTTATATGATCTCAGGTTTTATCCTATTGTCACATTATTTGTCTTAATTCAGAAATTAATGATCTGGTACAGATATAAATGACAGAAAAATTACCAAAATGGTGATATTGCAAAAAAAGACAAATGTAAGCAATTAAGAGTATTTAGCCTACCTAAAGAGAAAAAGTAAATTAAAAAAAATAACTTGTATTATAAACTCTTTTAAAATACAAATACTATCCCAAATTTATATAAAAATAATCTTTTTATCTAGATAGAATGTGTAACATGTAACAAGTACATATCTGGACTGTCTACCACATAGAAGCAGCCGTGAACAGAATTTAACACGATTCTAGAAAGGTTTATGTTTATGTAAATACGGAGATATTTTTCAGCTAGAGATATGAAAATAAATGAAAGCAAACACATTTAAAATAATTATTTCCTAGTAACATGATTTTAATAATCCTGGAATGTTTTATGGGTTTGTTTCTAATGTGTTAATTACTTCCACCATAACTCACAACACCATCAGAGGAAACATGACAGGTGGCTTTCTTTTATGCGGTAGATTACTGACCAGAATTCTTATATTCATTTAAAGAGATTTTGAAAACTCTTTACAGCACATTTAAGCAAACCATACTCAAACTGACTTAGGTACCCTGACCTCATAACATCTGTTGGACATTCAGACTGTCTTACTCTTTCATACCTACCCGAATACCTATACAAACTAGAGCTGTTATAATGAGAATCTAAAAAAAAGTAGTTTCTAAAGTGCTCAGCAGTTCAGTATTACTGGTAAGGACTGACTCAAATGCATATGCCAAATCAGAATAAAAGGGGCAATGGAGCTGAATTTCTAACCGTATAGATGAATGTTTCAGCTACCATGCTGTCCTGGGCTGAGTGACACAGGACTAACTTTTCTTTTAAAGCCAGGGAAAACTCCCCTTTTAGACTGTAGTGTTCAAATTTGTGAAAATATTTACTTTATAGCCAGCCAGGCTCTGTGGGATTCAAGATCTCAGTGTTTTTGAGCCTTTCCAGGCACAGGGATGTGTAAGAGTGAGTTCTGGGGCTGGCCAACAGGATTATTTCATACCATGAATGTCACATTCAATATAAATTAGAGAGTTTGCTGCGTAGCTCTCACTCCCTTGATGGCAGCAGTCCAGAGAACTCCTTGCCTTGGTGCTGAACCCCTTCTTCCTGAAGGGCAGATACATATCAAAAAGATGATTAGAAACCTAGAACATCTCTCTTATCAGGAAAGGCTGAGGGACTTGGGTCTTTTTAGTCTGGAGAAGAGAAAACTGAGGGGGGATCTGATCAGTGCCTATAAATGGGTGCCATGAATGTCGGTGGGTGTCAAGAAGATGGGGCCAGTCTTTTCTCAGTGGTCCCCAGTGACAGGACAAGAGGTAAAAGGCACAAACTCGAACATAGGAAGTTTCACCTATACATGAGGAGGAACTTCTTTACTTTTACTCCCCTGCCAGGGAAGTGGTGGAGTCTCCATCTCTGGAGACATTCAAAACCCGCCTGAACACGTTCCTGTGGGACCTGCTCTGTGTGGACCTTCTTTGGCAGGGAGTTGGACCCCATAGCATTCTGTGATTCTGTGATTCTCTGGAGGAACTCTAACAGATCCATGTCTTTATTGTATTTGGGACCCCAGAACCGGATGTGGTGATCCAGGTGGAGTCTCACAAGAACAGAGCAGAGCGAGAGAGTCACTTCCCTTGACCTGCTGGCCACACTTCTTTTGGTGCAGCCCAGGATACAACTGGTTTTCTGGGATGCAAGCGCACATTGCCAGCTCATTCAATTTTTCATCCACTGCTATCCCCAAGTCATTCTCCACAGGTAAAGAGTTCGAAGAATTTGCAGCCCAACTGTAGTTTCCAAGGTTCAAAGAGTAACAAAAGATTTCTAATCAAAGTTTATGTGTTGTCTTTACTGATGCAGTAACATCAATAAAAAAGTATTTCCTAGCATTTCCAGCTGGCTAGAAGATCTGGCATATGATAAGCTGGCCTTGGTTATTCACATTTTCATCAATTTCTTGGCTACATTACAGAAATGGGATATACCTGGGCGAGAAGCCTGGAACATTTAGGAAACTCCAACTAAATACAGAAATACAGACCACCAAAAACATATCAAATATGTTTTTTACTTCCTATTCTAGTTACCATAAAATTATGTTCATGACACATTGTCGCTCGGTTCTAAGATAACTAAAAGAGCTCCAGAAGTTCCAAGTTAAAGATTAACAGTTTGTCTCTTCTAACACAACAGACATCTTTACAACAAGCACATAACCAACATCTTTTAAAAGGCAGATTTTTCTTAGGAACCATTCCTAATCTATGGAATAAATTCTAGAGAGAGGAGGCTATCACTGACTATTATTTGAACACCACAGCTATCATATTTTGGGATGCATTGTGAACTACAGGTAGTATTCTCCCCAGGGCAATGCTTGATCATTTGTTTTGGTAGGAAGATTTTCTATAAATCTGTTGAAATTCCCTTATCTGTTATTTTAGCCCATTAATTCTACTCACAACACTATCTCCACCTTCGTAGATATAATTTCACATTAGAAGTCTCTGGTGCTACCTCTTTTTTCTCTTCTTTAGTCTCTTCCCTCCCACCCCCTTCCCCTTCCTCATTCTCAACCTGTTCTTTTAGAGCATACACGTCTGATCATTCTTGTCCCTTGCTTGGCTCTTTACCATCTGTTCACCTCCTTGTTAAGCTGTAAGGTCTAAAGCCAAACCTGGTAACCCTCTCTCTAATTTCTCCCCCAGGGTTTTAGCTGCCCCTGTACAGGGATCCAGCTTTGATAAGTTGCAGCTTTGTAACCTTCATTTGGACTGCTGAGACAGGGCTGTGAGATGGTCTCTACGGAGATAAGTATGGTCGAAATCACAGAGAGTGGTAGGACTCCTGATCTGTGATCGTTATTAGATCACGGATTCAAGGGAGAAAACATCCACATGAAAAGATAAAATCTTTAAAAAAATAATGCAGAGAGGGCAGCTGGAAGCTGGCCTAGTCAGGGACAGTCAGGAACTGCCAGACTGTGGTTGAGACATCAGAGCTCTCACTGTTGATGGAGCTGAAGGAAGGTGACAGCTCCACACCCATGATGGTGACACAAAGGAGCTGTGACTACCGGCTCTTCCCTCCTCATCAACATCTGCCTGGCTGGTGAAGGCTCTCCCAGTGCTGTACCAAACTGCAGGCACACCAGTGCTTAACCTCATATTTTGTTAAATACCGTCTGGTTCTTACGGACATTGGCTGCTAAATAATTGGTTTAGACTTAAAAGTTACCCATATTCTGCTTGCAGTTTCTTTCTGCCCAAGATAATGATGTCTGAACAAACCAATCTAAAACAACACCGTGTCTTTCAGACAACTGCCTCCATCTTCATCTACATAACACTAAATATTTTAAAATAAACTAAACTACAGAAAAACATTCCCAATATAAGGCACCTACTTTATTTTAGAAACATGGAGTCTAGATAAAGTTGAAATGACAGTGTGATACATGATAATCTTACCACTCAATGAACTTTTTGAAGGGAAAAATAAAAAAAAAAAAAGCTTGGCATAAAAATAAAATAAAATAGAGTTATTTCAAAGGAAGAGATAGATTTTTCTTTATTAGAAAGTGAATACTAAGAATGTACATAAACCATACTTCACACATTTTGAAACGAGTAGCTAACTTTAGTTCCTTATCTTCTATTATACTTACCAAACACTGCTTTTTAAGTCTCAGAATGAACTTCTAAGCATTTTTCATTTTTCTTTCCATCATGGTGTGTTAAGGAAGCTCCTAATCACTAAGGAAGCACCTCTTTTCTGTAAGGGCAGCTTCTTCTACTCCCTGTTAGCAGTGATGGAAGATTTTGTCCCTTTTGATAAAGGGCATTTATAATAGCTACTGTCAGCTTTTGTAACCTTACTGCCTTGAGAACAATAGACACTTTGAGAAGAGTATTCTTGGGGGAATTAATTGTATGTTAGCCACTTGCTGCTAAAGAAAAAAATATACTTGTAAAGACTCTTGTAAAGATCAAGGAAGAAATACTGATTCACAAATATTTGTTGTTATACACAGATTAATTTATTAATTTTTACTATATACAAATTTTATGTGTCTACAGACGTTAATTACATTCAAGACAAAATAAGAACATGTTTCAGAGAGCTTACTAGGAATCATTTACACATGGGGAAAAATATGAAAAAAAGATATATTGGAATTTTCCAAATGTTTTTGATCGTTCCTTGAACATTTGAGGCAGGCTGTGCTGATTTTTTAGTATCTGTCTACATACAACTTCTGAATTCTTGTTATGTTTGTGATGGTAGGAGTCCTCACATAGGTGTCCTCATCTAGGAGATGACAGCAACTCTGAAGATATTCTGGAAAACGTCAAAGTATACAGAACTGATCTTTTTTTAGGTAACATTATTAAGACCTAATATTTGTTCCTTGATTCTAAATGTATAAAACAAAGAATCACTCAGTGCTAGAAGAATGGTTTTGTCATCTGTCCATGAATATACCTTAAATTTGGAAGGCTATAAACCCAAGAATTGATAGGAAATGTATTGATTTGTGATGAACAGGGGAAGGAAAACGTCATGTGTTTATGGAAAGAAGGACCAGTTTAGCCATAAGATTTATTGTTGAAAGTGGAACCAGTTTGGCTGTAAGTCAACCTAGAATGGAGATAGAAAGCTTTAGGAAGCAAGCTCAGTGCTGGATGTGTCAGAGGAATATGACCTCAGGAAAAGTATATTTCAGGTTGATGATAAAAATGACGAAGACAACTCAGGGTTCATTACTTTATGATTGTGAGTTCATTCTATCTCTGAAGTAACAAAGTAGTATAGTTTAGACTCATGTTAAGCCTGCATGTATTATATATCACAACTGCTGTGTACCTTTGATGAGCTAAATTATAAGCACGCGGTACCCTTACAGACATGTTTCAAGGCAAGATTGTGCACAGAGTTTGAGTGGTCTTTATTGTAGAACTATGGGCACACAGGTTGTAAGGTCTCATTTCTTCACTGTGTGTTCAGGAGCTACAGTAAAGTATCCAAGGAAAGAAACACAATTAAAAAGAAATTTAAAAACATACATGTCCAATGACTTGTACCCTGCACTAAAAATAAAAAGCAGGTGTAATAGGTATTTTATTAAATAGATGTGATCTTGACTTTCAGATAAATCTGGTTGATACAAAAAGTTGCAAAGAGTATGCTGTGAATGTAGTTGGCAAAGGAAAGGCAACTGAATAATATATCAGTCCAGTGAGATCAATAATATATACAATTTATATTTAGACTATCACATGTCTTCTTTTTGATCAACTAAATTCGCATTCTGCAGCTTTGACATGTGGTATGTATTATTTTCTACTGTTTGGTACCATTTTTCTTTTATTCTTTCATATAGATTTATCTCTCTGGAATTCTCAAAAGCGAGAAGCACTGAAGATTTGTAGTTGTGTATTACACTATGTAACAGTCTTCAGAAGGGCTAGGTTGTGAATTATATGATGTGTTACACATGGCTGGAAATTGGTTATTTTTAAGAGTTACATGGGAGGGAAAATCATGTATGCACACGTGCACATACACATGTATATGTATTTATGTATATAACTGAGTGTAATGGGTTCAGCAGACTTTTCAAGTAGCTGAAAGGCCTGAGGAAAGAAATTTATTTGCATATGTTCTTTCAGCAGTAATTAAAATAATAAGAAAGGTAGGATATTGTCAGTTGCTGCTAGTTTGGAGCTACTTTCTTTGCACTGGCTGCCCCTGACCCCAATGGTTTGTTTTGGCAGCAGGCTGTCAAGCAGATGTAGATGCCTCTTGGTTAGTTTTCTCTGCCTTAATCTTGAGGATGTGACAAGGTACAGAGTTCTTCTGTACAGACTACTACTCTAGTCTTGGGCTACTCAGAGACTCCCTTATATGACCTGATCTCAGAACTGACCTTGCTTTGAGCTGGAGGTTTGAGTACCAACATTCTGAGGTCCCTTGCAACTCAAATTATATGTTTCAATGATGATAGGTGATTATCATCTTAAATTTTGCTTTTTGCTATTAGAGTTCTGCCAAGAAGACTTGATGTGCTACTGAATCTGCCTTGGTATGTGAGTACATACTAAGGGTGCAGATACCCTTGAACAAATATGGCCATTTCATATTATCATGCCTTATGTAAAGTTTCTTTTTCTTCCTTATTTTTCCAATGGTGATTTTCGGTGAAATGGATGCTATAATTTAGCCCATGGCTAGGACAGATTTAACATTTCAGCCTAGCTTCCTTTGCATTACAGTACGTGCTGTGTTTTTTACCGTGACTGTCAGCATTTGTCCAAGTGAAATTCAGTGAAATTTATCAACAGCTGAAGAGAAGTAATAAAAAAATGCAGACATCTATGTTGAGATTATTCTGTTAACCAAAGTCTATGGGGAAAGTTATGGAAAATGTGGTATGAAAATATGTCTTTTCCTTTGCAAGGTCATTTCCTTTTGCAGTCTATCCCTAGGATAAAATTTAGAATTACAAAAGTGTTATTTTTAAACATTGCTTTTCAGTCTGGTAAGATTTTGTCCTTAAGGTACAAGAGTAGATTTTGGTGCCATATGGCAGTGGGGTTGCTGTGGGAATTATTCATTGTTACTGAACTGTAGGGTGGTTGTGCAAAGCAAATTCCAGTGAACAACTTTAATTCATGTGCTTCTTTTTCTTTGAAATTTAATCAGACTTTTTGAGGTTTTTTTAATATGTGTGCTATAACCACAAAACCAGAAAAGTACTTCTGAGATAAAAGAACCCAAGCATATCTATTCTCTGAGTAGTTCAGATTGCTTCTCTGTTCACTTACCTTTTATTTGTGCAATCTGAGTTCAGAATTAAAATAATAAGAGCAGGGAATGTGTCCAAATTAATCTACAGTATGGTGTTCATAAAAGACAACACCACAGCTTTCATGAGCTTTGACAACTAGGAGAAATGGGATCCAGACTAGCACCCAAAACACAAAAAGATACTGTAGGCTTAGAATTGCCCTAAAGGAAACCTCTCTTTTTAGGAGAGTGCATAATTCTACTCAGAGCTAAGGATGTCATTTATCTGGACTTCTGTAAGGCCTTTGACATGGTCCCTTACAATATCATTCTGTCAAAGTTGGAGAGATATGGATTTCATGGGTGGTTTGTTTGATGGAAGAGGAATTGGTTGAATGCTATCTGGACTTCTGTAAGGCCTTTGACATGGACCCTTACAATATCCTTCCCTCAGAGTTGGAGAGAGATGGATTTGATGGATGGTTTGTTTGGTGGAAGAGGGATTGGTTGAATGGTCAGATCCAGAGGGTAGTGGTAAACAGCTCAAAGTTGAGATGGAAATCCAGAGGGTAGTGGTAAACAGCTCAATGTTGAGATGGAAATCAGTAACAAGTGGTGTTCCTCAGGGGTCCATACTGGGACCAGTACTGTTTAATATCTTCATGAATAACACAGACAGTGGGATTGAGTGCACCCTCAGCAAGTTTGCAGATGACACCAGGCTGAGTGGTTCAGTTGACACACCTGAGGGACAGGATGTCATCCAGAGGAAGCCAGTTGACACACCTGAGGGACAGGATGTCATGCAGAGGAAGCTGGACAGGCTTGAGAAGTGATCTCTTTTGAACATCATGAAGTTCAACAAGGCCAAGTGTAAGGTCCTGCACATGGGTCGGGGAAAACCAGTGTAAGGTCCTGCACATGGGTCGGGGAAAAACATGGTACCAATACAGACTGGGGGATGAAGGGATTGGGAGCAGCCCTGAAGAAAAGAGCTTGGGGATGTTGGTGGATGAAAAGCTGAACATGTGCTGGCAGGACAGAAGATCAACCATATCCCGGGCTGCATAAAAAAAAGCATGGCCAGCAGGTTGAGGGAGACGATTCTGTATCTCTGCTCCTCTCTGGTGAGACCCCACCTGGAGCACAGTGTTCAGCTCTGGAGTCCTCAGAACATGAAAGACATCGACCTGTTGGAGCGGGTCCAGAGGAGGGCCACAAAAATGACCAGAAGTGTAGAGCACCTCTCCTGTGAGGACAGGCTGAGAGAGTTGGTATTGGTCAGCCTGGAGAGGAGAAGGTTCCGGGGAGACCTTATGGCAGGCTTTCAGTACTTAAAGGGGGCCTACAAGAAAGATGGGGAGAGACTCTTTGAAGGAGTGAAGTGATAAAACGAGGGATATTGGTTTTAAACTAAAAGAGGGTAGATTTACACTTAATATAAAGAAGGATATGATGAGGGTGGAGAAACACTGGAACAGGTTGCCCAGAGAGGTGGTAGATGCCCCAACCCTGGAAACATTCAAGGTCAAGTTAGATGGGGCTCTGAGCCATTTGTCAAGGTCAAGTTAGATGGGGCTCTGAGCCACTTGATGCTTATTGCAGGGGCAACCCTTTAAGGGTCCCTTCCAAGCCACACTATAATTCTATGGTTTTAGTTAGAGAGGCAGTGTTGTTTAAAGTCCAGGTAAACAGTATCTATAGCATTACCATTATCCACTTGTCACCTTGTCATAGAAGGAGACCAGGTTACTTAAGCAGGACTTGCTTCTCGTGAATCCGTCACCTTGTCATAGAAGGAGACCAGGTTAGTTAAGCAGGACTTGCTTCTCGTGAATCCATGCTGACTGGGCCTCATCACCTTGTCCTGCACGTGACACTGAGTAACAGCACTCAGCATGATCTGCTCTGTAACCTTCCCAGGCACTGAGGTCAGACTGACAGGCCTCTAGTTCCCCAGATCCTCCTTCCAGCCTTCTGGTGGTGTCACGTCTGCTAACCTCCAGTCAACTGGGGCCTTACCAGTTAACTAGGACTGCTGATAAATGATGCAAAGTGGCTTGGTGAGCACTCCCACTATAAATCTTATATATAAATGTAATATATCTAATTTAAGGAGAATAAGAGCAATAGTCAGGTGGTTGTGTAAATATTTATGGGGGGCCAGGAGAAAATGTGTGATCTCATGGCTTCAGTGCAGATTTGAGCTTAATTCCTCTGCTTGACAGTGGGACCTTGAGGAATTTAAACATAGCTATCTCAGGCAATACCCATATACTTACTCAATAATAACTAAAAGAAGAGTTCAGTACAAGTTAGACATTTATACTAAAAGGTTATTAAAATGCTCTAATTCGCTAAGCACTAATTCAACTAAAATAAAAATTTGGGTGCAAGAGCTTATGTTTCCCTGGCACAGAAATATAAACACCTATTAATCTGTGAAACAACTCCTTTGTGGAGAGCAGGGTGCTTAGTTTTCACCTTAACACCATTCTGATCTGGATGTGAAACAAAAAGTGGGCAAGAGCAGAAGTCACAGTCCTTGCAAGTCCTAAATGAAAAGCATTTGATTATACAGGAAATCCAAGCTGGAGGAAGACAGAATGGCAGATTTGTCTCTGTTACAGTGTACATTCTTTTGATTTATATGTTAGATGTTGCCCCAGTATATTCTGTCTGAAATTCTGCCTTAATACTTTTTTTTCTTTTTTTTTTTTTTTCACTCCACAAAACTCCTGTCTTTAGCACATTCAGAAGAAAAAATATATGAATTGCTTTGTTTTAGTTATCATAATGTAATTTGTGGAAAATTTCTCTTGGGTTATTATTCCATTATCCTCCTAAATGTAGTGTGCTAAAATGGTGTAAATGGGTTGAGGAATGCAAACCTTGAATATGAATTTAAGGGCGCAGCTAAATGTCATTTCTCCTGTGTACATAACCAATCTTAAAATTTGATCAAGTAGATTTTTCTAGCCTTAGATCTGACATTGATAGCATAAAGAGGAAGGAAGTGAAATAATTATGGAAGTTTATAATCAATAAATAATGAATAGTAATTATTTATTGGACAGTAAGTCAATGAAAGAAGCTTGTGCCCATTTTCATGTTGTCACAAACACAACAGATAACCAGGCATAATCGATACAAAACTAATTTCTAGACACACTAAGAAATGATTGATTTTATGAATATTTATATGTTCAGTGCATCAGTGGTATGGACTCTTTCCGAGCAAGTTAAAATTTTGTAGTGCTCACATCTATTCTTATTTCAACCAGAGTCCCAGCATGATAAAAACAAATATAAACATTTTTAATAGAAATTCTACAATGTTTTCTACTCTTTTTTCTCACTTACTAGGCAATTAAAGGAAAATATATAATAATATGTTATTAATAAAGACTCAGCTTCCTATTGAACCTAGGTTGTGCTTTTGTGCACATATTCTTTTATGAAAAGAAGTTCCTATCTGTATGAATGTTTGAATCATTCCTTTAATCAGGTAGTCAACAATTCTTTTGGGAGGCTTTTATTAATCAGTAGGTAACCGCATGGATGTAAGTAAAAGGAAGTCACAAGATGTTCATGTAAAGAGCAATGAGGAAGTGTGCTAACTGACCTTTTAAAGTAGTTGGCAATGATACTGTAATTTAGGTTGCCTTTTTTTCTCTGTCACATGAAGAGGGACATGACAAGTCAAATAGAACTTGTTAGTTTAAAAAAATGCAACAAGAAGACATATTTTCTCCCGTTTTCCTTTTTTTTTTTCAAGTCAGAGATTTATAGAGGGTGTTAAACAGCAAGAAATGCAATTTACATAGCAATGTATGATTGAGAATCACTATACTGTTCTCATCCTGCTGTTTTATATTGATATTACTGTGTTCATTTCACTAGACTGCCAACAGTGTGTTTTTTTAGATATTTTCTGGATTTCATAAGTCAATACATTTTCCAGCTGTGATATGGACAGGGCAACGTGGTATGGTGCTCCCATATTATTACATATAATTTGATGATTAGACACAGAATTTGGTCTCATTTCAGAAAGTATAAAGTATGAGAAAAAAAGTAATTGTACTAATTAATAACTTTTGTCTTTAGACACAGAATTTGGTCTCATTTCAGAAACTATAAAGTATGAGAAAAAAGTAATGGTACTAATTAATAACTTTTGTCCAAATAAGTTCAATTGGTAATTTCATATTTTTTTTTTTGCTGGTTGATATTTACTGCTGAATAGGAGAAGTGCGTGCGTGTTGATTATATGCTTCATCCTGCAAACTAAAAGAATTCATATGCCTGATCCACAACAGAAGAGTAAGGTCAGTGAGATGGATTTGCCAGACTACGCTTTGCCTTTTTATTGAGGAAAATAGAGTGCACTATTTCAAACTGGTTAGAGACATAATATGATTTGTATATCATGCCTATATCACTCTTTCAAATTATTTGAATGTGTTAGGCAGTAGGTCATACCTAAATTGTAATGACTCACTTTGCATTAACATCTATCTAGGCTGCTTGCTAGGAGTCATCACCATTACATTTCAAGGGCTCTCAAATAGAGTGATTAAGAGGAGAACATTTTTATGTGTAAGCCGTGATGTAGCTTTGCAATAAAAAAGTAGAATGAGAATTATCCATAACACATTTTCCACTTGCCACAAGTAAAAGCTCCAATCTGTCAATGACTCATTGCAGATACATGCTCGTGACAAGGCAGAATCTTAGTAACAGCAGCAGGAATTTCCCTGACTGCAGTTTCTTCAGAAATTAGTGTCAAAGGGAATACTTCTCTTTTTAAAAGTGATATATAATTAAATTATATTCGTATTTTGTTTTCAGATGTTAATTTACCTGAATATAATTCTACAGAGAAGTGTCCCTGTTGCTGGGACTGTTTCACCCTCCAATGTACACTAAAAATACCTTCCCTTTACAAGTGCCAGAAAGGCACCACGCTACCAGTGTGTGAGCTCATTAGGACAGTACAAAACAAATAGAATACTTTGTGTCTTCAAAGTGGATGTGATTTGCTGCTCCTATCCCTCCTTATTGAGGCAGACACGGAGAATGTAGTTTCTATCTAATAATAACAACATTCTAGGAATTTCTTAACCTTTCACTCTGTATCAGAAGTTTAAATTGTAACCTGAATCTTCATAATTATTAAAACAATAATGACAATGAATTAAAAAAGGCAACTTTTTCTCTCTCTCTCCCTTTTTTTTTTTTTTTTTTTTTTTTTCCAGAGAGAAGTGTATGGTCCTTCATTTTAATATTTTAGTTGCAATTTTTGTTCCCAGGGAGTTGTACCCCAAAGTGGAGGTAGCAGTGAACAGAAACATGAGGAAAACAAGCAGGGAACAAGGACAGAGGAAATTTATTACATATTTTTATTTATTTTTTTTTCACTAGAGAATGTATTAATGTAGTTACATGGTAAACTGCCCAAACATTTTAAACCCAACTTGATCTTATTCACCAGTGTTTACCACCAAATGAGGTGCGATGCAGTGGACTCCAACCTATGATTTACAGAGGACTTTCATTATCTCATATCCTACCATGAACAGTCTTGCCTGCCCCGTGCCCCCAAACAACCAGCAGAGAGTGATAGTTTTAAAGAATGAAGAGAGACAAGCAGGTTTACATTCACGAGAATTCCTTTTAAAACTTTTGATAAGCTAAATACACCTGTAAACTTAAAAGAAAATGCTTACAATATACAATAGTGGAGCAGTACAGGGTACTTGAGACATGTTTCGATGTCTACTTGATATAACTTTGGGTATCATATGTTTATATGCATAAAATGTGAAAATGAACACTTGCTGCATCTTTCATGAGGGTAATGAGTTATAGTATAAACAGAAAACACTTGGAAAGTATTTTATGAAGTTAATATTTTCAGGGTTCAGCTATTTAGATTACCAAAAAGGTACATATTATATTTTTGAGGCCAATAATTTAGTGTTAATCTGATTAGTTTTCACAGTAAAGTAGTCCTAACCATTTCAATAATACAAAAAAACCCTTTCAATAATAAAATGATTGAATTTTTTTATATTAATTCCTCTTTCTTCTGATGTCATACTCCCCATGCCAATAACCTTCTTGGTCCCAAGGCTGACAAATGCAGCCTTCCTCAAGCACAATGAGGACATAGGGGGCTGATGGCAAGTTTTATGCTGTTTTCTTCGTCAGGGGGAGTACAATATTGATGTGTTCTTCCTTCTTTCTCAAATTTCTATCTTATTTTAAAGAAAAACAAGATAGAAAAAGCACATGAGGTAGAAAAGCACATGGGGTAGGGGAAATATATACGGAGAATTATTAAACCATATCAGTTATTTTGTTTCAGTAGTGAGTCACAGCAAGACATAAAACCATAAAATCATAGAACAGATTGAGTCTGAAAGAACTTTCTAGTCCAACCCCCCTGCAATGAGCAGGGACATCTTCAACTAGGTCAGGTTGCTCAGAGCCCCATCCAACCTGACCTTGAATGTTTCCAGGGATGGGGCATCTACCACCTCTCTGGGCAATCTGTTCCAGTGACTCACCACCCTGTTTGTAAAAAATATCTTCCTTATATCTAGTCTGAATCTACCCTCTTTTAAGTTACTTGCCCTGGATGAAGCCATGCTGGCTGTCTTGAATCACTTCCCTGTCCTACATGTGCTGTACCTTAGCTTCTAGGAGGTTCTATTCCATGTTCTTCCCAATGGCTGAAGTTCCCTAACAGGATGAGAACCTGAAAATGCAGTGCCTTTTGCAGCCGGATTAAGAAAGCTTTGCCAATAGGCTCCCCTTGATCGTGTGGCCTGTAGCAGACACCAACCACAAGGTTCCCTTTGTTGCCTTTAGCTCTGTTTCTTACCCATAGGCTTTCAACATGCTTGTGGCTATTCTTCAAAGACAGCTTTTCATACTCTATCCATTTCTTGATGTAGAGGGCAGTGGATATTCAGTGAATGTTCGTTAAACATATTTAGGTTTTCCATTACTCACTTTTCATACTGAAGCATGTTTTTAGTGAGCTTGTAAATTAGAAGATAAAATATTCTTATTTTCTATTGAAAATTATTGTTGACAAATAGACTTAGTACTTTTGATGTCCAGCATTTTTTATGCCAAAAAGTTCTACTACTGTTTATGCTAAATCTCCTGTTCTGGCTGTGCTTTGGAGCAGGTAGAACTTGGCATTTGGCTCCCTCCCATACATAAATATTCATATGAGATCTGTCCACATATGAAAGAGTTGCCAAAAAACAAGAATACCTCACAAGGATACTTTTCTGTTACTGAAATAACTGGGGAATAATGCTATATTATTCCATTTCTTGTTTTGAGTTATCTCTACCATTCAAGAGGCTAGAAGTCCCTCATGACAATGTACTTTAATCTGGTGCCCTATCTCTCATAATGAAAAGGCTACACATCAGAGCACTAAGGTTATACATAAAACCTTTGCATCTGGGAAATCGTAAACTACATTTTTAGAGACTTGATATTGCTAGTAAAATCTTTTCATATAAAAAATTTAGCCAGAAAGAAGAAAAAAACAAACCTCTTTCTTTAGTGTTCTATGAATTTTCTTCATGACTGACAGTTCGTTTTTCTGCTACTTAAAAAACTAATAATGAGAAGCTGGGGATTGTGTGAATAGAGACTGACCAGACCACTGGTGGATATGTGATTATTCAAGCTCTTTTCCATAATGACACAGATATTCTGTTTCACCAGAAAGTATCCCTTTTTTTAAAAATGTATATTACTTTCAAAATATCCTTCACAGATTAGCAGATTTAATTACCCACAGCTGATTATACTGGTTAGCAGTTTTGCAGACAAAGTGGAAAATGACAACTTTAATCTGCATTTTGGGATGCCTGCTACCAGTGTTCAAGGTAATTACTCTGCCTTAATTCCCAGATTACGTCATTTAATTCCATTTACACAGCTGCTGAGGATCCTATGAGGTGATATGGTTCAAATAAAGGACCAGACTTACCCTTAATGTAATTCAGCCTACAACATTAGAACTCATATAAAGTATGTCAAACTTTAATCACACCAGTTTTATAACTACTGTCCGATGGATGTAAATTTTCCCTTACACTGAAGAACTTCTTATTATAATGACACTTATAGGATGAAGGGTAATGTTTTTAAACTGAAAATGGTATATTTAGATTGAATTAAGACTATGATACATAATGTCAAGAAAGTCTGGTGCTCAAAGGCAGAAAAAGGTCTTTGCACAGGAGTTAGCAGGTGAGGTGTCTGGAGAACAAGCTTTATGAAAAGCGGCTGAGGAACTGGGGTTGTTTAATCTGAAGGAGGCTGAAGGGAGACCTTACTGCTCTCTAAAATTACCTGTAATTTTTAACTCTCCAAATTTCTCTCTGCATTCAACAACTTTCAATAACTTTCAAAACATGATAACCTTACACAAAGAGACTGATAGTCCATAACCATACTCCATATTCCACAATCTATTCAGATTTTTTCAGCTGTTTAAGCAACCATTCTTTACTTATATTACAGATGTTGACCCATCCTTTAATGCACGTATTTTATCTTATGCTTCCAAATTGTTTCATGTGTTATTTTTATATTAAATACATGCATTATATATTATGAGTATACTTTTATGTTAAAAATATATATTTAATATTTCCCAAATATCTAATGTAAGGTTTTGATCTTATGTATTATCTTATTTTGGTATTTTTAATTCCTTCTAAATTACTGAAGATACTGAAAAAGACAAACATACACAGCAGGTTCAGCTATGTTTCCTTATTTCATATATAAATATATTCTGGTAATATCTCATCAACTAAGGTAAATTTTTCTACTTTTTAAATTATATTTTTTAGATAAAAATTATTGTCATTATTATTTAATGAAAACTATATGTTTAATATTGCTTAAGTCTACTGGACTTTAAAGAGAATGAGACCATTACCACTAGAGTCTATGGAATTGTGTATCTGAGAGAAATCTGATTTAGAGTTTTCGAATATGCTTTATACAGCTTCTCAGAAATAAAGTAATATAATTAATTTGAAATCCTTTCAGTTTACCTAAATCTTTTAAACTATATTTCTCTACAGATAATTCACTTCTGTGCAATTTTCTATTAAATTTTTAATTGTATTAGCAGATATTGTTGCCAGCTTCTGATCTCCAGCTGAAGATGTAATTTTTCCAAGCAAAGTATCTGAACTCACACAGGCTTCACAAGCTGTTTCTCTAGAAGACAATTGGTTGTAAAAGTTTCCAAACGGCCACTTCGATGTGATATTGATGTTAGTAGTGTACCTTAATTACCCTGCTTCTTCCAGTTTTAATTAAAATTCTACAGTTCTGTGATACATGTTCTTTGCATTCACGATGCCCTGCATTCCAAATCTAAAAATCACTGGATTTATGAGGGTGTAACGGCTCTGAGAAAGAGCCTTTATTATTCTGATTAACTTTATAGTAATAGGCAGATTGATTAATATTTCAAGAGTATTATTAATGGCTAACATAAAATTCAGGAATTCTGGGAATCCACCCTGAGTCTCTGACATTTCGGAAATTAGATGGAACTAGGGGAAATACAAAAAAAAATAAAGGCAAGTGATGTAACTGTATGAACATTTCAGATTAGTTCTTGTTTTCTCTGGCCTAGAAAACCAGCTGGCATATAGCTCTTTATTTCCACTGGCCTTAATAAATGTAGAGACTACGGAGACAGAAAAGTGCATAATGCAGTAATCTCTAGATGCTCATGAGTAGATATTGAAAGTTCAGACATGACTGAGGTAACATAGCTTTAAAAGTTATGAGGTGACAGCTAAGACATAGAACTTGTGTTTGCTTTTAGGTCCCGAAAGAGTGAGATAAAATTTCTTCTTGTAAATTTCCATAAAAGACATTGCTATGTGAGGCCTGAAATATCTGTCCTTGCCAATAACGATTCTTATGAATTTTACCTAAAGTCTGTTATAAAAATAATACATTGTCTGGCTTTTAAGTGTTCCTACTGTGGGGGCTAGGCCTTCATCTACTAGGCTTTTGTGAAAATGGTCATCATCAAACTATCTCCATTGTAGTGATCAGAATTGAATCAGTCCGAATAAATAAGACATGATATGAGCACAGTAAATAAGTGGGCCTTTTCTGGAACATGACATCACTCCTCTGTTCTCTGAATTGTGACAGAATCTGGTAACATCAAGTATCCCAGATTTCTACAAATTCAGAAGTAGACATTTTTAAAAGGTGATGAATTGAGGTCAAATCGGAAATGATAAATAGTTAAACGTTTCATGAGACTAACCATTCTGAATCATTCCCTGAAAGTTAACCACCTACTTACACTGGGATTTAGGATTTAGGTGGAATTCTGTTGGTCTGAATGTAATCCTGAACATTTCATTAATTAACACATTACATTTGAAAGTTGACTTTCTCATTTGTATCTGATGACATGATGGAGACAAAGGTTTGGTTTGGTTTGTTGTTTTCAACTCACAGATGCAATAGCACAGTGATGTCATTTGTACTTGATCTACTTTATTATAATAAACCTGTTACTGTGTACATAGCTTACAAAGATTAGTCACTACCTAGTCAGCGTGTGATAAACTGCAATATTATGAAAACTCACTTTCCATAATTTGTTGCTATTTTTTCGTCAAATTGCTTATTAAAAACTGCTCTCTGTTCTGCCCTTCTGCTGATCATGATGTTCGGTGCAAAATTTGTATTAATATTGTGTATGCACTCAGTTATAGAATACTACTTTTAGTAAAGCTTCTACATAGTAAGTTTTTGATGCAAAATTTGTATCTTGTTTCTAGAAAACTGTTCCTAGTTCAAATAGCATAATCCTTTTTCGCGCTAACAAAATTGTCCACTTGATGATAAATCCTACTGATTCAGGGCTGCATAGTGGCAGCATTCAGCTTGCAGCTAAACAGTGCTCTGCTTTGGTGAAGAGCCTTTACCCAGTAAAGGAGTGGAACTTGTTAGTATCAGTTTAACTTTTTATGATCAAAAGGAGAGTCAAGAGGTCTTTGAAGAAAAATAATGTTATTACAAAAATAAATGGAAGTTAACAAATGTTACCAAACTTTATGTTGGAAATTAGAGAAGGTTCTAATAACTTAAATAACAGGACCATGGAACAACCTTCAAATATAAAAAGGCAAAAAAATTGTTTTAGTCTAGCATGGTGTATTCTAGAGACAAAGAGATTTCAAGTTCTCTAACCCTTTTAATGTTTTATTCCCATGTTTCAGGGTGTTTAAAAGATGTTTTTTTTCTTTAATATTTACTTCCACAATATTTGCAATTTACTTCTACAATTTTCTGCAATATTTGCAGTTTTGTATAACAAATTTATATATAGGTATATTGTAGTTATATTGTTCTGGAGACACTAATTATATTTCCATTGTTTAATGAAATGTCTTTTCTATATATCATGGAAGACAAATAGTAGTTGAAAAATACAGAATAAACATTAAAAAAATTATGTATATATCATCTAAAATAAGTTGTAAGTCCAAGAAATATGTGTTAAATATTAGTATGGTATATCTAAAATAATCCCTTTTCCTCCCAAAATATAATATAGTAAATGGATATTATGAAGCCTTTTCTATGACATCCTATTAAGTAATATCTTAGATATTTTTTTTTAATGGGAGATAATATTTGCATAATTCTCAAAACTAAGTAATAACTTCTATTAAAAAGGTCTGGAGTCCTTCATGATGTTTTGTTGAAGAAATTAGCATTACCAAACACAAATGTTCATTTCTTATTATAAAATAAATGTTTTACCACAAAATTATCTTCTCAAGAGAAGTTTAATTGACTTTATTTTTTACAATATAGTGCAGAACTTTATATAATAATTTGTCACTTAAATGTCTACCTTTATATTCAGTGTAAAAAAGTAGGCAGGCAGGCACTTCTTCAGTAAATGTTTCTACATGTCGTAACTTAAAAGTATGTTTTTCTCCCTTGACCGTGAAATAGTCCTAGTGTGATCATCTCAGATATAAATGTCTAAACTGAAGGCATCTAGAATCTGTCTGTCCTATCAAAGTATTAATTAAATGAATGTGCCCATCTGGGATAGAAGTCTTAGCTATCATTATGCCCTAGAGGAATTCAGCCAATGCAGTCAATAGTGCTTAGGGTGAGAATCAACCCAGAGTAGGTTTTTAATTAACATGAGACTAGCTGTTCTTGGGACTCCAATTTCTGTGCTGATCAGAACTTCATTGACAGTTAGATTAAATATGAACACGAACACAGTAATGACAAGAATGACACAAGTCAAATCCCACAAGTAAATTTTGATGACCCTTTCCCTTTTTGTCCAGCTAAAATTCTCAGCATGTAAGGTAATCCTTAGTCCTGGAATCTTTTAAAAACTCTTGGTTTCCCAAGGTTCCTGCTTTGGCTCAGTCATGACTCTTTTAGCATTCACTTACTTCCTCCTTGCCACCGTATCAAACAGTTCCACTTTCTTTCAAGTGTGTAGTCTATTCACATTCTAAGCCCCATCTTTCACTTAGTGTGAATAGGTTAGCTAATAAATCTGATCAGCAAATGATACCATTCTCTATACTCCATTTGTTTTTATACAGGTTGTTCTCTCCTTTCTCCCACATTGCCTTACATGCTTGAGAAGCTAGTAGTTTCCAGTGAATATCAGTTTCTTCCCCTTAAAATGTTTCTTTAAATCTCTTTAGTGAATTTAAGCAGGCTACCCCCAAACTAAGAAGTTAGAAACAACTTGGCTGCTGATGTGCTGACACTGAAGTCCGTCACAAGTCATTGTTTGTTGTTGCTCTTTTATCTGCCACTATCTGTTGTCTGTTGCTGTAAACTGCAAAATCCATAAGGCAGGCACCATACTTCTGCCAAATGTGTTTATGGCAATAAGAAAAAGAATTGAGCTCCTGTGCAAGCTCCTGTGTACAAACACAAATATTAATCATCATAATAATCAATTATATATAAATTAAAAACTAATTGATTTCAGTGACACAGGATCTTATTTCTACACTGCAGAAGGTGAAACACAAAAACTTAGTTCCTGAGTCTGAGACTGAAATCAATTGGAGCTGAAAGGCCTTAGCCCCTTTGTTTCAACACCCCTAATCCTGAAGACTAAATTAGTAATTCTTGAAAGGATTATTTTGTCTTCAATAAATTCTCTTCTGCTTTGATGTCTGCTTGTAGCTACATTTGCCAGAATGTTAGTTTTAAGCAATATCATTTCTCAGAACAAATAATATGATGTTTCCCGTTACCTTTGAAATAAGGCTTCACAGAATTTGGTATTCAACTTAGGTTTGTAATGCAAAATCAATTGTGGCACAATCAACACTTTGAACAACAAAGCCTTTGTTTGGCAATAGATTTGGGCTTTAAACAAAGAAGGAAAATTCGTTAGAATGACAGGCTTTTTTGTGAAGACCAATGGCTGTATTAAATCATGGTGGTGTATTTTTAAAAAGCATTTCAAAGCTTTAAAAAGAATTCTCTTCTATGTAGTTTTCAGCAACTTACTATTACAAAGACATACTATTATACAAGCACTGCCTAGCCATACCTCTGGTTTTCATGTATGTAGATGTCCCCTCTCTTAGAACTGAAGGCTAAGTGCTGTCCAAAACAGTACTTTTTTCATTGAATTCACAAAGATGTCCTTACTGTTATGAATTTAGGGTATTTTTGAAAATTAGGGACTGTCAGGGATGAAATGAAGGCATATTTTACAGACTTACCATGCCACAAATTCCAAAAAAAAAAAAAAGAGAGAGAGAAAGAGAGAGAGAGAAAGACAGACTAAGAAAGAAAAGAAAAGAGAAATAAAGAAAATAAAGTAAAGAAAAGAATGAAAAGAAAAAAAAGGAAGTTCTGTGGTTTCACTCTGAGTAACTCTCTAACATGGAATGTAACAACTATAATAACAGTAAAATTCATACCTAGTGACTAAGTCAGACCTGACATTTTTCTGTAGGAAATATTTTATGACAGAAAATATGTATGAAGTTAAATATAGGAAATGCACAAACTATGAATGTTTCTATTTTTAAAAGTAAAAGATCAGAAAAAAAAAAAAGTTTCTAAAAATGATAGCATTTTGTCCCCAAACTAAAATGCTTTTTGTCATGTTTCAGGAAAGACGAAATTACAGGTTGATTTTTAGGAATTATCTCCTGTGGCCTGGACTTTTGTGGAAGCACACGGCTATGTGGAAGCACCCCTAAAATTAATTTCAAGCATACGGTGTCCCCAGAGCAAGACAGAAGATGATATATATTCTTGAGACTCTAGTCCTATCCAGAGGACGTGATCAGTACAGGATGAAAATACACGTCTTCAAACCACAGCTTTGATTACATGTGGTAATGGCTTTGGGTAATTCTAAATATTTTATTCCAATATTTTAATAATTAATATTTTCAAAACCAACAACAAAGAAAGATGTTCCTACTGTAAGAATTAAAATATTTCAATACTAGCAAGTTTTTTCTGCTGAACTAGTAAGTCTAAAATACAGGAAAAAATAAACAGCTATAAAAATACTTATAATCCTGCAGCAACAAAGGGTAGATCTTAGAAAAATTTATATATATGTTTAGTTCCTTTTTGGTCAGTTACCCAAATAAGAAATGTGTAATACTTTCTTAAAATATATTTGATATTTTTGCCACACTTACACCACATATCAGGGGAAGTTTAAACAGGAAAAATACTTTCTGAGAGAGATAGCTTTGCCTGCATTGCAGTTGGCTCATGACAAGCATTCTGTCATTCAGTGTATTACACTATACATCTCTTCCCAGTGCTACAGCAGATTACGTTTCACCCGTGGAGGTAAGAATTCTCAGTGGGATTCTAAAGAGAGTGATTGCTGATTAGTGTTTTTCTTCTGTGCTTAATATTCTTTGAACAAGTTTGGTAAATAGCTGCTAACGAACCGACTGCCAACATTCGTACTACAAATATATGGGAAATGGAAAACTATGTTAGTCTATGGCACCCTCATTTTGGCATTTTGCTTTCTTCTCTCTGCCCTTTCCTCTTCTCCTTTCTCTTATTTTCTTCACGTATATGTGACTATTTTCACAGTAGAAGACTTAGGTATGGCAATGGTGGTACAAGTAATGTGCACCATTACAAGAGGGTACGGTGTATGCTGCTTCGTTGCCAGAAAGCTTTGGCACATCCTGAGGACAGTAATGACCCCATTTCCTCTCCTGCTAAGCAAACCCAGATGAGAAGAATATATACATTTTTTCTACATCTTTTCTCATTGATGACTAAATCTTTAGCAACATAGTAGTGGTAGGAATACAAAGAAATGTAGCAAGATACATAAAACTGGATGCCAAGGACTCACAATTCTGCTTCTGATCACATGACTGTCTCACAGTTCCAGAAAAATTTAAGGTACGTAAAGATGTCTTTTTTGCATCAGTCATGCACTTAGGTTGACATGTAGTTGAAATTGGACCAGAAACATTTCTGACCTGAAAAGAAATAACAGCATCAGGCAATTAGAGTAACTCTAAATGAGAATGAAAATTTCACAGGAAACAAGATTTAAAAAAAAGAACAACAAAAACCTTTGATTAAATAATGTCAAAATGTTTATCATCAATGTGATTAAATTTTTTTATAACAGATGACTGCATTTAAAATATAAATTTGTAATACCTAATTATAATGAAGTTAGAATTAAACTGAATGCTACAAAGCAATTAAATCAAAAGAAGTGAAAGGTAAAGACAAAAAAATGCTCTTTATTTACATTTAAGATGACTGAAATTAAGTTAGAAAACCAACACGTGCTTATGAGAGATTGTGTTTTAAATGAAACTGTACTTACTGAAGAAAAATTTTGCTATTTTTTTCTATCATTTTTGTACATAATGTCTTGCTCATTTTGCTGAATGCACCAAGACATGGGATAAATCTAAAGCTTCTGAAGAACAGGACAATTTCAATATGCAAAAATCTAGTGTCAGAGAATAACTCCATGAGGAAATTGTTCTGAATGTGCTCCTACCCTGAGGAGAGACAGTTGTTATATGCAACAGCAACATCAGAAGCAAAAAGAGAAGAAAAAAGAAAGAAAGTAGAGAATGACATTATCCCACAGGATAGCCTGAAGTAGACAGATGCAAGAGTAGCACTCACAGGGCTGCCTGCTTGCTCTGAATGAATAATTTACAAACACTGAAGACAATTGTAGCTCCTAAAGTGGAATATTTTGATTTTACTGTAAAACAGGGACAAAGGGAAGAGAAAGTGAAATTTCTAATATTAGTATTTAAAAGCAGAACATCTGGAAGTTGTATAGGCTAGTTTGGACAATAAAAAATGTGAAAATTCTGGTTCATCAGTTTGCGGTTTCTTGATATAAAGACCAATTTATGGCCTTAGTTGAAGACAGGAAAAAAACCCACAGTGGAATTACTGTTCAGAAAAAAATCTATTACCTATTTCTGGATTTGGAGATCATTGGTGATTCTTCCAACACTTCTCATTAAAAGCAATGTAAAACAGAGATGGTGTGGATATTCACAGAGTTTTGGTGGGTTGTGGACTGTTGGAACTATCGAGTTATTTCCTCAAGTGGGATCTTTTTATTTCTCAATATGTAGCTATGAAACCAGAGACAAGAAACCAGACAAAGCTCAATGTCTATCTCCTAAAGGGAGCAGCCTGAGTAGTTCAGCTGTACATTGTCTTTACAGTTATTTCTTTAAGTTTCCTCGTATTTATTTTTTTAAATTGACACTTTATTGGCCTTGAAATATGTATGTCAAACCATTGTAATTAACCTCTTCCCCAGCAACCCAGTGTATTGGTTAGGTGTGTCTTTCTTTTATGTTGGAAAGAATTACCAACACTTGATAAAAAACCCCCAGCCTTTTCTATAAACTATTAAAAGATATTGATCTTACAAATATTTGGCTTTTCTAGGAAAAAACCATCATATTTATAGTACTATTTTCTATGACATTTAATGAAGTGTTAAGATCATAGAATCATAGCATAGATGTTGCTGACAATAACATTTTTAATGTAACCCTATTTATTACTGTGCCATAGAACATGGTGGGGGTTTTGTGTTTGTTTTATTTTTTTTTTCTTGTACCAGAGATGTCAGGCTCCCCGTGATTAGCTGTTTTACTAAATTAAGTCCACAACGAAAAGATCTCTCAAGTTACATACATTTTCTGCTTATTAAACTAGTACCTTTGTTTGCTTTCCTCTGTTTTACTGCAGTACAGGTGTTTATGAAAGAAGCTGGCATATTAATGTTAACGTTGGTCATTAGAGTAAAAAGAGACAATTATGGAAATTATATTCCAGCAACCACTCTCACCTCCCAAAAGGAATGTCTGGTCTGAAAACGCAGCCAAAAGGCGTAAAGCAGTATTTATATTTGTATTGTCTGTGCATATTCACTTTGTATTCTTCGATAAAACGTGATTACAAACTTCCCTTCCACTTCACAAAGCATTTAAAATGTTTTATTTTGTGTGTGCTTGTTAAGTGGAATGTCTCACTTGCTATGAGATTAAAACAGGAAATACAATTCTACAAACATGCTATTGCTCATACAATGTCAAATAGTGTTTTCTTTGGTTACTTTCTAAAGTTTAACAGGTGAGATATAGCCCCCTTGCACAAATCATTAGATGAGTAACGTGGTTACATGGTAGGCAGAATTGCTATTGCAGCAAATCTGAATTTTGCATGCTTGGAAGTGAATATGCCCTTTATACAGCATCTCCATCTATTTTTGCATCAAAGTTTTTTAAATAAATAATCTATGAGAATGATTAACATTCTTATGTTTTGCCTTGATTGCTTAGCTGCTGCTCCATTTTTAACCTATGAGGTAATTTCTATTCACAAGTGGACTTTTGGCTTATCTCTAAACCAGAGTGCCCATGTTATATAGTATATTGATTTTAAAGACATGCATATTATATATACTTCTAATGTCAAATGAAAGTATGTTTACTGTATTAATATGAAATAATCTGATTTTTTAATATTTTTTTTGTTTAACTTCATGAAATGCTGGTCTTTCATAAAAGCGGAAGGAATTTTTATCATACATAATTAAAAATGGTGATTATTTTGTATACACTCCCTGGTCAACAGGGCAGTTTTCTATTTTTTTTTTATTATTATTTTTGTTTACAATGCTTGGGTTTAATCCAAAATTCTATACCATATTAGTCCAGGCTTTCTCTTCTGCACAATATTTGCTAGGGAGTCGGTTGTACCATCGTGACAGATCAACTGGCTTCATCTTTCAGCCTTAACCATGCTCTTTTGGACTTCTCAAGGGTTTGCCAGGCTGCACTATTGCTCGAGCCCCAATCTTTTCCCTCACTGCCCTGCTCCAGCATGTCCTCTGCACTCAAAGCTGCAGGCAGAATACCACTTGAAAACATCTGTATTAATGCTATTAAGTGTACTACTAAATCCTACAAAACACAAACATTTTGAAGTCCAGGGGATTTTGGCCCTGAATAATCTTCTGACGCCTACTGGGTAGGATGAGAGAATAAAGGCATGGAAGAGGCACAGCTCATTTATTGCACAGGTCATAAAAATGTATAGACTCAATAATTAGTGAATAATTTATTTGGACTACTGAGGCACATTCAGACAATCAGGGATGAAAGTCAATTATAACTATAATTATAGTAGAACGGGGTTATGATAGATTCAATTATAGTAGGACAGGATTTAGCTTTAAGAATGTGTGGTGATAAGTGTTCAGACCATGGGAAAGAAGCTGGGCCATTTACTCTCCTGGACTTTATATATTCACATAAAAAGTTGACTCTCACTTTTACTGATACATTACAAGACAGTAAGAAAATCCCACTTCCTCTTGAGATGACATATTTGATCTCAGGTATGGTTCAGCTGCCTAAAAAATACCTATTGTAAGTTGCCCTGTCCCTCAGTCTTCTACTTACCCTAATAGTTATGAAACAGAATTGAAAAGAGACATGTGTCCTTCTGGACCAGTAACTGGAAGCCAGGAGGGATACCCCAGGGCATCTCAACTATCCCTGCCTGCCTATCGAATCAGACTGATATATCCTGATAGAACTCTCCTTTGCCTGTGAACATTTCATATGTGGATGCTTAACTTCTTTTAATGTTTGCTATCCCTGCCTGCCTATCGAATCAGACTGATCTATGCTGATAGAACTCTCCTTTGCCTGTCAACATTTCATATGTGGATTGTGGATGCTTAACTTAACTTCTTTTAATGTTTGTTATTTGAATTATTTCTGTTATCAGACAAGCAGGGAAATCGTCAACTTCTCACCCCCCCAAAAAAACCCTTCATCCTGTGTCTTTGAAGCTGCAAATCAAACTAAGTGATATCTTATTTGTAACAAATTAATTCCTTGGGGATCAGATGACATTTGCACTTTTAACACTAGAGAAAATACTTTTTGTGCTGTTTATGGCAATGTCTTTCTGGCTATATAAATCATAATTTCTGCCAAGAAGAGCTAGCAATTCAAATAAATATGGCAGACAAAACATGGAAGAAAAAATACAGTCAACAAGGATATTTTGCAGTTATGAATGTGCACAGATAATATTGATGCCAGAAAGAAAAATACTGCTTGAGGAACATTAAAAGACAGAAGCAAGCATATATACAAATTTGTATGCAAGGAGGATTAAGGAAATTATAGGCCCTGTGAAAAGTTATGGAATGAATCCTCCTGGGAGCTGTCACAAGTCAAATGAAGCATGTGATTGGGAAAAGTCAGCAGAGATTCACCAAGGGCAAATCATGCTCGACAAAACTAATTTTCTTCTTCAAAAAAGTAACCTGCTTGGTTGATGAGGTGGTGGACACTGTCTATCTGGATTTCTCCAAGGTTTTTGACACCGTTCCCCATGTCAGCTTCCTCCTAGAGAAACTGATGTATTATGGTTCAGACAAGTGCTCTGTGTGGTGGGTGGGGAACTGGGTCACACCCAGACGGTGATGGTAAATAGCTTCTTTTCAAACTGGCAACTTGTCACAAGTGGGGTCCTCTGGGGATTTATATGGGGCCCAGTGCTGTTTAATAACTTCATAAGTGATCTGGATGATGGGATTAAGTGTACTCTGATGAACTTCGTAGTAGTGAGAGACGCTTACTGATGATTACCTTTCAAATACACTGGAATTTTATACCTTATTTACAAAAGAAGACTTTCTAAAAATATCTTTTGAGGAGAAGACATTCTTAAACTGAGAAATATTAAGGAACCAACAAAATAAGGAAGCTTGAAGTCTTTCTTCCTCTGTAAATTGCAAATATTGAGTTACCAAAGCAGACACAATAAAAGAGAATTGTAAACTAGGCCAATATTATTAATCCATGAAAATCATCCACTCTTTGATTGTAGTATTCAAAGAAGGAACTAAAAAAAAAATTTGGTTAAAAGTGGATTCCGAAAAATCCAAATGTAATTCAGAGGCTTGCAGATAAAATAGATATATTACTTCGGTTCCTTCAGTAAGTGACTGTTGATTTGTTATGAAATGTCTGTTGTATTTCATAAAATTTCACTGTTGTTTTTTTTTTATTTGCTGCATGTAACAAGGCTATATATTCAATTCTGTTCTACCAGCAGACATTTATAGTATCAGTCTCCAGCTAAAATGATTAATTTATTCAACTAGTGGCTATATATAAATATTTTCCCCAATGTAATTTTTCATCTACTGAATCGTTAGAATAGCATACTATTGGTTTTATTACAATTGTTCAAATTTTCTGTTTCTCATAGTATATTGAAATATTAGATTAAAACCAAATAAATAATTGTGTCTATTCTATTGAAACCTGAATGTAAAGCTAAATAATTTATTTTGTAGTATTTTGCTTAAAAAATATACTCTATCACCCCAAATATCTGTCACTTGCTTATGATGTTTTCTTGGTGCAGACTCGGTTTTTAATGGGTACTGAGCCAGGCTAATATGAGCTAGAATCAGCCCAAAAGCTGTATAGCCAAGCTACAGAAACGTGTAGTCTAAGCTAGGAAATCTCAGAGCTAATCTTAGTTATGTCACTGTATTAGTTTTAGGTGACCAGGTTTTGGTAGCTTTGGAGGGTGAGCTGCAGACCTGGCGTCTCCAAGGAGAGTCCAGGTCTTGCTGCTTTGTCCAGACAGCTGGTTCCAATTGGCTCTGCAGCAAGGCACAGCTCAGCCTGTCTGCCAAGCTGGTGGTGCTTCTGTGGAAACATATTTAAGAAAGGATAAAAAAAAAATGCCAGAAAGAGGGAGGTGGAGGGAATAAGAAGAGTGAGAGAGAGCAGGGGAAACACCAAGGTCAGAGGAAGAGGAGGAAACAGGCAGGGCAGGGTTGGGTTTATGTGTGAAATACTGAGTAGTCAGACCCTTAGAAGTACATTTTTCTACAGAAGCTAGAGAAAATTATAAGCCTTTCTTTAGACCTTTTATTATATATGTAAGATGAGTCTTGATGGATGCTCTTTTCCCAGGGTGAAAACTCTAGCTGCTGTGACAGTATCGACTGTAACCAACAACAAATATCAATAGTGATGACATTGTTATTACCAATCACATTGTTACTGTCTTCACGTGGAAAAGCTTCACACAATTAATAGAGAATCACATTCTTAAATCAGATTCCATGTGATGCATCTAAGATGTACCTCATGCACGTATACCAGATTTTGGCTTTGACTTTCTATTTCTAGAAATATTTTTCAAAATCAGTTCAAAAAATTAATTCAACCTCATTGATTTTAAAAAAGTGGAAGAATTATTTTATATTATTTATTTAGATTATCTTTAGTCTTTAAAGGGACGTTAGATGAAACTACAATTGCATCTGAATATCTGATGTCTTTTGATTTGTATCCTTACTTTCACATGAAAACCCTTTTCAAGTATTCTCAACACTCCTCTTGCTAATCCTTAGTAAATTAATATGGAGTTGGTTACTATGCTTTATCTCCACTCTGAATTAGCAAAATTAACATTTATAGCAACCATTAAATTTTATTATAAATAAGCATACTTTACAGATAGCAGTTTCAAACCAAACTGTCTTTGTCTTATTTAGCATTTACTAATTGGCACTTTATAAAACCAATATTTGTAAAATAAATAGTTCTGCTCAATTTAACTTCATTAATTATGCACTGCATAATTATGCCTTTCTCCCTTGAAAGAAGCAAGTGGTAGAAAACAGAAGTCACAAGTCTTTCCATGTCAAGAGAAGAACCAGTAACGAAGCTACCTAGTAGCAATGATGACTTAAGCATTCACAGATTATTTTTTTATTATTTCTATTAAAAAAAATGCATTACTTCATTTCCATTTTGTTTGACCTACAGCAATTTCCTTCTTGAAGACATTAGCATTTTGAGTCTATATTTAAAATCACCTTTCAGCAACCAATCTCATTTGAAATTGTTAGCTTCCAGCTTTTTGCTCAGCATTCATATGCATTTGAGTAATTTTTACATTAATTACAAAAATAATTTCATGAAAAATTATTCTGTTAATAATTTACAGATATAAAGATATCAAATTACGAGTAACTTGAAAGTGCATTATGAAGATGTTATTCAGTTGAAGGGCAGTGAAAGCTCTTGATGCATACTTTAGTGATGTCTCCTTTTGAAATGTGTGTAAATTACAAGAATCATGTAATTTAGGTGAAAATATGGTTAATTGGTCTAGATCTAGAGATATACTGTTTTCACAGATGCACTTTGTGGTGGGAAACTCATAACATGCAAAGGAAAGATATATCTTGTTCTATAGTTTTATGTAGCAATATATTAACATATTTACCCTTCCTCTGGATACAAGACAGAATATGATGAAATTCTAGGGTGTCAGAAAGATTTAGGTAAGTATTCACAAAATGACAAATAAAATGTCTTTTTCTTTCCTGAATTCCTGATTTGCCAAAACTTGTGACAAGCTTCTGAAAAAAAAAAAAAAAAAAAAAAAAAAGAAAAAGACCTTATATGTGTATGCAGAAAACTCCTTCATTTTTTTCTATTGGAATAGAAATAGTTGTTCTCAGACACAATTATATAGCTGTCTGCTACGCGTGGAGAAGAGGCAAGGAGAGGTGCCAGTTCACAAAGGAATAGCTGTCAGAATGCATGTGTTCGACAGATTTGTGTCTTTTCTCTCTCCAGCCAAACCGTATCTCCAAAAACAGAGATAAAGAACATAGGAAAGGGTGCATGGAAGTGTCAATGGGGAAGAAAGGAAAAGCCATAGTCCCTTCAACTGAGATATTTATAGACAGCACACTCAAATCCAGAATAAACAGATCAGTGGTTGTCTTCTGGGATCATCTCTACCCAGACAGCATAGGGAAAAGAACTGCTTGCCTTGTTGCTGCAGTGAATTGGGTTTACAAAGCAAGGTTTTAGGGCACTGAAGGTGCAGGGATGGCCCCTGTGAAGAGATGACAGCAGCTACCCCACGTATCTGAATTCTTTTGATTTGTATTCTTATGTATACTTACCTAGAGAAGCAATAAAATTATTTTCCTTGCCAAGTGTGTCTGCCTGTGATGGTAATTGGTAAGTGATTTCCCTGTCTTTATCTTGACCCATTAGGTTTTTTTATCTTATTTTCACACCTTCTCCTGTTGAGAAGGGGGCATGAGAGAGCAGCTGGGTGAGCATCTGCCAGCCAGCCAAAGTCAACCCAGAGGTGCACTTTCACTTAAAGTGTCTACCCTATAGTCACAGTCTTGTTCCTACCACATTAAGTTCCCACATGCTCTTGTATACCATACAGTCTACATTTACCGTGCATAATTATATGGTTATCTTTTCATTTTTTCCAGTGTCCCCAAGTCACAAATAATGAAGATTACTAAGAATTTAAAATGAGTATAATGAAGTAAAGGTCAATCCAGAATGATCTTAACAGAATGAAAAGAGTACCTCAAGCTAGAGTAGTTTTGTTTCTTATCACTTTCTCCAACCAAAGGACATTCACGCTCATATTTGTATTTGTATGAATTTAGGAGGTAAGATACAGATATAGAATACAAAGAGACAATTCTTATGAATTACTTTTTACCACAGAGTTTTGAGAGCTGTGTTCCAGGTTCCTGCAAGAGAAACCAAACTCTGAAGAAAAAATATAATGCTTTTTTTCTCTGTTACTAATAACCTGATGATCAGGTTAGTGTGTGTGTTCTCTCAAACCAGAACCACAGAGCAGGTTGATGGTCTTTGTTTATGGTTGGATAATTAAGATCAAAAAAGGATAAGCTATTTCTAGCATTCTGGAGTACAGAAGTACTGATTTACCCTGCTTTCTGTAGCATGCCTATTACTAGACAATTCAATACAATCCCTTCTCATCAGGTCTGCTTTGAGGACTGAGGATTAAGGATTGAGGTTTGCCATCTGACTCTGCAGATAAGTGACATGTCATAACGCACAACCATATGATGTTTTCTTCCTCGCAGCAACTAAGTTTTGTTTATAGGGCATTTTCTCCCACTTTTTATAATTTCAAACTCTGCTTAGATGTAATTTGGGAGGATGCTTCTTGCCTGAGTCAAAATCATCCCTGGTGCTGGACTAGAAATTAAATGGTGTAGACAATCCTGTGCCAGTGCGTGGGTCAGTCTTCTGGCCTTGGTATATTTTGCGAGTATTAACCTTATGAATGAAACAAAGAAAGGTTTGGTAATCATTTTGGTGCCAGAATGAATCAACATTACTGAGAGCTGAGAGAGATGCTTCTATGACACTTATCCTTCTGCTGGATGTGTTGCATCTATTTTGATATTGTCGCCATGACCTGGGATGCTCTTTCTAAGCTGAACATTACACATGTAAATTATTCTAATTTAAACTGTTGAGTTTAAAATGTACTCCTTAAGGCAAAAAGTCTTTTTTTCTCTAATGTGTTTACACAGTATTAGCCTCACAGAGATTTTCATGAGCACTCTAGACTTAGATTTTGAAAAAAAGACTATTTGCGTACTCTTCTGAACTAAGATGTTCTTCTGAACTAAGAGTTTCTAATACCTAACCATCATAAGGCAAAGAGAACTATGCTTTTTCTGTTATTTTTGTCAGTTTTTAAGGTATTTGACATCATTACCATAGAATTTGAGTTTGATAATTCTTTGGTCAGTATTATAAATGTCTTCTACATTTTGGCACAAGTAAATACTGACAAAGATACTGACAGAGATACTAGTGCTCTTCACATTTACAAAAAGTTTTTAAAGTACTCATTCTTCTATGTATTTCCTTAGGTTTTCCAACCATGTTCAGGTACAAAAGCTGTGGGATGAGTTATATTTCAGTTTCCTGCTCTTGCAGCTGCTTTTAGGTGTTTGAGCTCCTGTACTTTATGTACAAAGCTACTGATTTCACCAGCAGTTTAATCAAGAACAAAAAAAAAAATGCAGGATATGGTTAAGTACTTCAATTTCTCAGTTTTACCCATTCATGGGTTTAATTTAAATTCTTTATCAGGAAATTATAGCCTAGCTGTTTTGATAGGTAATAGAAATGTATTAATCAGACACACACTGGACTTGTATTTTGGTCAAAATTTTTTTTTGTGTCATCAGTTATTGTATTTGACTTATTTTCCTATGCTTCAGACCTTTCATGTGTTACAAATGCACATAAGATAAAAATTTTGTTGATTTACAGTCATAACGAAGGATCAAATGTTTACTTCCATTACATTTACTACTTAAATTACAAACCATTTATTTTTATTTTTCAAAAATGGAGATAAATAAATCTTGCTGTGAACTCATTTTATAACTGAAATGGTGCTAAATGACATAATTATGAACAGAAATACCTTAATAATTTTCTGGCAGCTTGTAATTATGTAATTGCAGTGAACTTTTGTGATTGTAATACACAAAGCTGTTCAATATTGAACAATTATTGCTTCTTTATAGAATTTACTTATAACCATGGCCATTGTTTTTCAAAGGAGGCATTTTATTACCACAAGATCGCTTAACATTTATGTTGTTGTATGTTTGTACCCATGCATACAGAACAGTAAAAACATTTATGTCATTAAAGTTCTAACCCTTCCCAAAATACACCCGTGTGGAAATTTAGCGTACATACAAAGAGCCTGAGGCAAGTACCTCTTGAATCAATGCAATCATTCTTTCGTTTTAACTCAGACATGTATTTAAATATCCTACAGAATTAGGGTATCAGAACTTGTCACTGTAGTCTTCTAAAGCACCTTGCATAGATTATGGTGAGAGTATTTATAATAAAACAGAATGTGTGATCATTCTTAGTCTACTCTTTTCATTCCTTTTATTTCATCTTAGCCTTTATAATTTCAAACCAATGTTTTTTCAGAGCACAAGAGTAAAATGAGATTTTAATGTTCCTTATATATATCTCAATAAGTTGTTATAGATCCTTTGCTAGTTACCTTTTCTATTTAAATAGTGTTCACTGTGCAAGCATATAATAAATTACCATCCTTGCCCTTAAAATCTTAAAACTAATTTTTAGATATGAAAAATGGTTAAGTAAAATAGTATCTAGATTTTCATAGAATGTTTCAGTTGTAATATTCAAATAATTTTTATCCAATGAAAAAAATTATATTACAATTTGTTCAGAATAGAAAAATGAAATTTAAAAAACAAAAACAAAATCAAACCAACAAAAAAACTCCCAAACCATCCAAGCAAATAAAAAACAAATCCCACACCTTTCCCAGTTTCAAATGAATTTTGTCCTGAAAATATTGCCTTAAAATGTCTGTTGAGTGTCTTTATGCATCCTGGTTATGATTTGGATGAGATAGGTCACTGAAAAAAATCAGGAATTGAGAAAAAAAATATTAAAAGGATATTTATTGTATCTTTTTCTTTTGGAGTCAGGTTTGTATGAAAGAATATCTTCCTGCTGCATCTCATATCCTGCCCTCTGGTTTGATCTGCTCTGTCTCTCCAGGAACAGCTCTTTACAAAACAAAACAAAGCAAAACAAAAGAGCATAATGTGAAAGAAGCATTAGAAGGAAGCAAAAGAAGGTGGCAAAAGAAACAAATTGGAGCCCTGTATCTAAACTGTAAATAAACTGATGCTTCTCCTGGTTCAAGTGAAATATACAGGACAGTCAGCCTTTCAAACAACAGGATTTTGAAGAACTAAGGGAAGCAGAGGATAAACATAGGATAAACAGAGTTTTCTATGAGTGGGCTAAAAAATTTAGCCTTTTTTTTTTCCCACAAATTTAGTATTAAGACATTAGCATGTAGCAGGCAAACTTTGTTTATTCTTGTGTACAAAGTTATTCAGAACTGCTGGAGACCAAATGAAAGCTAATGTAATGCATAGATTATATGGAATGTTATGAAGGGATGCAGAACAATTTTACAGGACACCAGGGAACCTAGAGTTTGAGATAAATATGATAAACCTCCAATTTTAGATCACTAAAGATCTGCTTAAGCAAAATTGCAGTCATGAAATCAATCTGTGAGGAATAGTCTCTTAATCTCAAAAGTTCTTCTAAAAGTATAAATGAGACTTACTACGGTCTTATGAATATACAGATTTTAACCATACTGAAATAATTTCAGTCATAAGTGACGTTTCTTTGTTTCATTCATATGAATCCATAATAAAAGTGTGATGTGACTTCTTTATAACATGTACTTATGTTTGTGCATTTATAAGTATAGCCTCATGGCTTGAGTCCTGGTAGCATGACATAATGCATACTATTGACTGATAGTACAGTAAGTCCCAGATCAGCTACTATAATGATGCTTAGCTGTGACATATGTATAGTCTCACTAGGATCAGTGATCAGCATACCCTCTAGTTCTGACTTGACTTCCCTCCTGGATAAAACTAACCACGCACAAAACTATTTGCTGGAATGGAGCACAGCAAAAAGAGCATTTTCTTCCACTTTTTTTTTTTTTGCTTAACATTCATAGAATCATAAAATCATAGAATCATAGAATGGTTTGGGTTGGAAGGGACCTTAAAGTCCATCTAGTTCCAACCCCCCTGCCCTGGGCAGGACACCTCCCACCAGACCAGGTTGCTCCAAGCCCCATCCAGCCTGGCCTTGAACCCCTCCAGGGATGGGGCAGCCACAGCTTCTCTGGGCAACCTGGGCCAGGGTCTCACCACCCTCACAGTAAAGAATTTATTTCTGGTATCTAATCTAAATCTCCCCTCTTGCATTTTAAAACCGTTATCCATTGTCCTTTCACTACACTTCCTGACAAAGAGTCCCTCCCCAGCTCTCCTGTAGCTCCCTTCAGATACTGGAAGGCTGCTCTAAGGTCTCCCCGGAGCCTTCTCTCCTCCAGGCTGAACAACCCCAGCTCTCTCAACCTGTCCTCACAGGGCAGGTGCTCCATCCCTCTGATCATCTTCGTGGCCCTCTGCTGGACCCGTTCCAACAGGTCCATGTCCTTCCTGTGTTGAGGACTCCAAAGCTGGACGCTGTACTCCAGGCTGGTTCTTTCTTATTCAAGAAAACTTCTCTATGAGATACAAAGTGCCAAATATAACTTTACTAGATACGCTTTAATGTATTATTCTTGTTTATTATTCCCTATGAACCTCAAAATACTCTGTGTTACACAAATGAAAACTGAAAAAGCTGGCTGACTTAAGTTGCATACAAGTTCAAAGACAAGCACAGGGAAGAAAACGTACATTGAGCAACCCAGAGGACACAATGTTCCCAGTCTGTGCTTTCCTCTGCAAATGGGCGATGACCTCAAACAACAATTCTGCTCTTTAGAAGTGGAGGCAAGCCTCACATTAATACTGTAAGTGCTTTGAAAATTAGCCTTTAAAGTTTGTTTTCTAACAAGTCTTTTCAAAATTCATTTCTGCCCCTGACTATTGAAGGTGTCTCCTAAGCTATGTGGTTCACCACCCAACATATTTTTCTCATTTTATTTTCTACTTCCTTCTTGTAATTGTCATATTTTAAATGCATGAGCTATGACAGAATGTGCTTTATTGTACCACATGGCTTTAATCTTAATATTGAAACAAGACTGAATGGACTTTTCATCTACATTAGGCTCACTAAACTGAATAGAAAGCAGAAGGCTTGCTCCATTCCATTTTCTTCTTCATTCTCAGGTGTTATTTCCAGATCTCATGACCCCAGCTTGTACATATGATACTTTTTTTTAATCAATTAGCAGTCATAGCATCTTTAATCCTGAACTGCAAGCAGTTTATGTTACTATTAATAAACAGCTAAAGTATTACACTTGAGCTGGGATTCATATTCAACACTTTTAATCCACAAAATTTGGCTATCAAAATAAATCACTTCAGAGTTTACAAGTTCTCTGGTCCTGTAAATTCCTGCAAAATCCATATACTGTGATTTTAGTGAACACTGCAGGGAAAAAAGATTGTTCAGGGTTTTGCAGGAGGCTCGGGGAGCTTTAGAATGTAAATGGAATTTCCTTTACTAATCTGTCTTAACAAATGAGATAGGATCTTGCTTTAAGAACAAATAAAACAATTTATTCACATTTCATGAGTTCTTGCTGTATTAGGATATAAAGTAATCTTAGGTAAAGCACATATATTCTTTCTTTACTTAAAAAACATATGCCCACAAAAGCAACATAATATCTATCACTAAGATGAGTTTCTAACAGAATGTCTGGCCATTATATAGAACAGAAAAATCTCCAATGTAGGAGTCATAGTTGTACTCTATGGCCATAATCCATTACGTTGGAGTGCATAACTACTCAAAAACTCAGGAAAATGTAATGTTATAACAAATAAAACTTAATGAGATCTTGCAATTACTAATGTAGGCCTTTTATTAAAAGCTATTTCAAATGATTGGAAACTACACATTTTGGAAGAAGGTTTCAAAAATCTCCAAAGTTGTAAGTTTTAAAGTGTTCAGTGAGTTCATCAATCAACCAAATGCACATTTGCCTTCCCAGAAGAGGTCTTAGTAGTCTCTCTACATAAAGGCTCATTTGCCAGTTAATCAGCTGTCTGCTGAACTATGTCTGTAATGTTTTAGACCACATAATACATAACACAAGACAAAACATTCTGAGTAATTAATAACATACTTGTTGGTTGTAGTTTTAGGTCACTGTGTTTCTAAAACTATTTAACATTCCAGTAGTTTTTAACAAAATTGGTTACACCACACTATTTGAATAATGCACTTTAGATACTCCATCTTGACTATGGATTGGTGATAGTAACTTACTTTTGGCTACAGTCCAGAGATTATCAGATAATGCAAGGTAAAGAGTTGTTTCTGGAATTCAGCAGAGAAATCCAGTCAGCAAGTTAGGAAAGCTGAAGACAGTGCTGGAGATGGGACTCAAGGCAGAGCCAGAGGCAGGGCTGGAGGCATATACCTCATAGTATGGCCTGTAGGTGACTGACCTGAAGTAGGCCCCTGGGTAGGGAGTATGAAGAAATCTCCATCACTCTTCCACTGGGAGCTGGAATTAACTGCTTGAGGGGAAACAGCTTCATCACCTCTTACCTCTTTGGGTTGTTCTATGTCTTTAGTGCTTAACTCTACAAAAAATGGCACAAATTATAGAGACTGTAGTCCAGAGGAAATAATAGAGGACAAAGAATCACAGAATCACAAAATGATATGGCATTGGAAGGGACCTCTGGGGATCATCTAGTCCAACCCCCCCTGCCAGAGCAGGTTCACCTGCAGCAGGTTGCACAAGAACATGTCCAGGAGGGTTTTAAATGTCTCCAGAGAAGGAAACTCCACCACCTCTCTGGGCAGTCTGTTCCAGTGCTCTACCACCCTCACAGAAAAGAAGTCCCTCCTTATGTTTAGATGGAACTTCTTATGTTCAGGTTTGTGCCCATTTCCTCTTGTCCTGTCTCTGGGCACCACTGAAAAAAGACTAGCCCCATCATCTTGAGACCCTGCCTTTAAGTATTTATAGGTATTGATCAGATCCCCCCTCAGCCTTCTCTTCTCCAGACTAAAAAGACCCAAGTCCCTCAGCCTTTCCTCATAAGACAGATGTTCCAGACCCCTAATCATCTTTGTAGCCCTCTGCTGTACCCTCTCCAGCAGTTCCCTGTCCTTCTGGAACTAGAGATCCTAGGGCTGGTCCCAGTGCTCCAGATGGGGCCTCACCAGGGCAGAGTAGAGGGGCAGGATAACCTCCGTTGACCTTCTGGTCACACTCTTCCTGATGCCCCCCAGGATGCCACTGGCCTTCTTGGCCACAAGGGCCCATTGCTGGTTCGCGGGCATCCTGTTGTCCACCAGGACTCCCAGGTCTTTTTCCTCAGAGCTGCTCTCCAGCAGGTCAGCCCCCAGCCTGTCCTGGTGCATGGGGTTATTCCTACCCAGGTGCAGCACTTTCTCTTGTTTAATTTCATCAGGTTCTTCTCTGCCCTACGCTCCAGCCTGTCCAGGTCTCACTCTACCAGCCTGTCCTGGTGCATGGGGTTATTCCTACCCAGGTGCAGCACTTTCTCTTGTTTAATTTCATCAGGTTCTTCTCTGCCCTACGCTCCAGCCTGTCCAGGTCTCACTCTAGGGTGGCACAGCCTTCTGGTGTGTCAGCCACCCCTCCCAGTTTTGTATCATCAGCAAACATGCTGAGATTACATTCCATCCCTTCATCCAGGTCACTGATAAATATATTGAAAAGGACTGGACCCAGTACTAACCCCTGGGGGACTCCACTTGTTACAGACCTCCAACTAGATTCTGTGCCACTTTTCACGACCCTCTGAGCTCTGTCTTTCAGCCGGTTTTCAATCCACCTCACTGTCCATTCATCTAACCCACACTTCCTAAGCTTACCTATGACAGAAACCTTGCTGAAATCAAGTTAGACAACATCCACCACCCTCACCTCATCTCTCCATCCAGTCATGCCATCGTAGAAGGCTATCAGCTTAGTCAGACATGATTTCCGCTTGGTGAATCCGTGTTGACTACTTCTGATAGCTTTCTTTTCCTCCATATGATTTGAGATGGTGCCCAGAATGAGCCGTTCCATCATCTTTCCAGAGATGGAGGTGAGGCTGACCAGCCTGTAGTTTCCTGGGTCCTCCTTCTTGCCCTTTTTGAAAACTGGAGTGACATTGGATTTCCTCCAGTCCTCGAGCACCTCACGTGTTCTCCAGGACTTTTCAAAGATGATGGAGAGTTTCCCAGCAATGACTTCTACCAGCTGCATTCTTGCCCTTTTTGAAAACTGGAGTGACATTGGATTTCCTCCAGTCCTCGAGCACCTCACGTGTTCTCCAGGACTTTTCAAAGATGATGGAGAGTTTCCCAGCAATGACTTCTACCAGCTGCATCAGCACTCATGGGTGCATCCCATCAGGACCCATGGACTTGTGGAAATCCAGTGTACTTAGCTGTTCCCTAACTTGATCTTCTTCAACCAAGGGGAAGTCTTCTTTCATCCAGACATTCTCTGTTTCCTCCAAAGTCTCCTGTGGGCTGGCCTGAGCAGTAATGACTGAAGCAAAGAAGACATTCAGCAACTCTGCCTTCTCTGCATCCTCTGTCACCATGGTACCCTATGGAATATAACTAGCCCTAATTTTCTTACACTTTCCCAGCCATCCAAACAAACATGAGAAGTGCTTCCAGTTTCAGAAGTAGGAACCAGATCGTCTATAGTCATGTCATAAAATGACTATTCCTTTTTCTTGCAAAGGAGAATGTTCACAGAAGGAAATCGCACTCTGTGAAGCACATACCTCTTTTGTAAGACAATATTGCAGAGCCTGGGGAGCCCTTAAAGTCATACATTTTATAATGTCTATCAATTAAATAATTCATATACTATACATCATCTTATATCTGTCAGCTATGTGCATGTGATACATACCTACTCAAAATACTCATCTCCCTCACTTGTGACAGCTGTGTTTCATCAGGTTTTTATGCTTTCTCTAATTCCCCTTTTAACACATCTTATTTTATGGCCGTTTAGTCTCAGAAGCTTAAATATGTCCAGAGTTACTAGTAGAAAAAAATCATAACAACATAATATATTACTGTACTTCAAGATTAATGTGTTATAGATACAGAAGTGTTATCTCACCTCTTAACAATTCCATTCTCACCTGCTCACAGAATACAGTCAAACCCGTGGCAGTAAAGACTGCCATATATCAACCCCTGGGTATTTGCAACACCCTAGAGCTTAAATATATCATTTTCTTTTGGGAAGTAAGATTATCCTTTTGATCTGTAGCTATCCTGTGCTTTTTTCTTTCTCTGTTCCATACTGGCAGTTTCCCTGCAATGCAGTTCTTGAAAGTAAATCCTGTCTTTCTGGACACATTCAGCTAAATCTTTCTTCACGCAGTCCTAGTTTTTGGAGTACCCAGGGGATAAATCTGATACATTGCAAAACATATTTCAATGTTAACTAATTATTAGCATTCCAGGAGTTTCCAAAATTGCATATAGCAAGCTTGAGTGAAATAAAAAAATAGAAATTAACCAAACTTTCTGAAAATTCTTTGTTAGTGAACTTTTTTCTTATGCCCACATGCATGGGCACTTTATGTTTATGCTACATGTAGATATATAGAGTAGCAAAACAGATTTTCTTAAGCAAGATTCCTTTCTACATAGGTGTAGAAAGAGCGGTGAATCCCTAAGCAATTTCTGAGGATGGCATTTCATTTTCTGCCTCCTTCTCCCTAGCACACCTCTTCCCCCCCAGCTATTAAGAACAGAGTTATTGAGAAAAAAAGGTAAAAAAACAAACCAAAACAGCAAGAACAACAGCAACAAAAAAACAACCCTAGATTTTTAAATGTTACTGTTATTTAATAAAACTTGCTTTGTAAAAAAAAAATCATTACTTTTGAATTTTTAGTTTTGCAATTACTATTTTTTCACATTTTTCAAATGAAATCAAATATTCAGTCCCAAAAGATAGCAACATACAGCTTTGGTATATTTCTTACAGATTTTCTTTCCTTCAAATGTAGGAACTTTGTGGTGACTTGAACACTGGACTACTTAATTTACTTTAGGATACCAAATAAATAAACCTGGACATATGTTATTGATTCAATCTACTCTGTTTCATGTACCATTTCTTCAGATAGACCTTGAAAAAATTGAACTTAGGAGCAAACGTAGCACTGCTGCCAAGGTTCCTTAAATAGCTGTGAAGATCCTATTTCCAAAATATCCAAACACTCCGACTTCTTTTTGAATGTGGCTCAAAATTTAACTCTGTACTAACCTTATTGGTTGTACATGTATGTTATCTATTTCAGTCTTTTGTTAAGTGGTTCCAAGAAATGGACCAGGTAAGGTTTAAAATCACTCATCTTTCTAGAGGAAACAATAAGTAATTTTCTTAGAAGCTGTAGTAACATAGCTCATAAAAGCCTATGGAACTCTGAATACTATCAATGCTCTTTTGACTTGATGGTGTATTAAATGTCCCACAGTTTGAGTCACAGACTGACACGCTTTGTCTCATAAAGGACATCACTAAACTAACTGCTGCTATTATATGAAGCCAAGAAGCCCATATACATTGCTTTTCTAAGATTTGCTTAATTTGAAAAAATATATGAGTTGAATATACCTGAGTTGTTCTGATAACTCTACACAAGGCTGATAAATTTATTTTCCACTTGTAACTTCATAAAGGCTTTACAGTTATTCTAAGTCTTGTTTCTTTTCAGAAAAAAAAATAAAAAAAAATTGTTATTGTCTCAGGTTCTCAACTAAAGGATGCTCAGTCACACTGTGAGGAACTTCAGCAGCAAGTGTGTAGCTCAGCCAACATCCAGTTACTTTAATGATCTTCTCTGTAAAGGCAAGCAGGTTGGAGAGTGGGAGGTTTTTTTAATAATTACCGAGTGTCCCAGAACATCTTTCCAAAAATAAAATGGAGTATCTGCCTACCATGACCAGTACAGGTCAAAGTGAACGTCATAGGGGACTTGAAGTAGAAAGGCACTTGTTTTTTGTCTTTTCAAGGGAGAAATTCAAGAAGAAGAGAACATAACACTGCTGTCAATAACTCAGAGCTTTGCATGAGGTTTTTTTGCCCGTTTGGCAACAGCCTCTTTAAATATATGTAAATGATTTGATATGTATAAGAAAGTTTGTTCATTAGAGTGTGAATGCCTGGCAGAGGACTTTGGAGATATCTTGGTTTAATGTTCTGCTGTCTTAAATTTACGTTTAATTGTTTTGAAAGAGTAGCAGGACTTAAAATGCCATGAATGTGATTGAAGGGAGCTTTACTTAAAGGTTTGGAGGCATCTCTCAGAGAAATTGCTTCATACCTTTCTACAAAATGCTACAACTCTACCACCACTGTAAGTTACTAATTTCCATTCAGTCAAACCAGAAGTAGGTTGCATCATTCTTCCCAAGACCCCTTCCTCAACAAAAGGACCGCTTCTAGAGGAAAAAAAGATATAATTCTCTGCTTATGAAGTCTCAGCTCTGAGCCTTTCCCGATCAAAAGAGGCAAACCAAGTCAAATTGTTAGATGTATTGCATCTGTGAGGTAAATTATGCACTAAGCACTGAGCAGGAATCATCAAATTTAATTAGGGCCTTAATAGATAGGATGTCAAACTCAAAAAGTGAAACTATAGTGTTCGAGCAATTAAGGTACCCTGCTTCTGGAAAATCAAAATGAAGTAATCATTCTGTAGCCCATTAATAGTGACACAAAAAGGTGAAGGTGGAGGAAAACGATGTAACAAAATTCCTGAATAATGAAAACATTAATCCTTACTTTCTTTTTGCATGTTTACAGAATGCACTTTCTTTACAGGAGGGTTAAGCAGATGACACCAAACAGGCAACAACATGTAACTTCATTTAACAGTAAAAATCCAGATTTTTCATAGTGCAGGAGATTGTATTTATCTCTATGGTCTAATTAAAAAGGTAAACATTAGCATTTTGTTGCTACCTCAATCACAAAATTATGCAGCTTGAAAAGCCATAGTTAAGGGGAATCCTGGTGGTTGGTATTTCCAAGTGTGACATGAAGCATATGCCACCAGGGTTTCAGTCTTCTTGCACCATCATTGTCTGCAGTATGAGGAAATACAGAAAGATATATATATTCTGTAATGCTTGAAAATCATTGTATGCAGTAAACAGTTGGCAAAATACAGATTTGTCACGAACTACCTTGACAACTTAGAAAGTTTGGTTCAGTGTGGAGCTCCTTTTATCACTGCTAACTCCTGCAGTTGGAATAGCAGGCAAAGTGTCTTAAGTTTCTTCTCTTTTACCATTCTCCTCTAACAAAGATAACCTTTTAATACTTTTTTTTTTTTTTTAAATATTTTTTCCTTAATTTCTTAGCTGGTTTTTAAAAAAGCAGTAGAAATGTACTTAGGAACACATGTATGAGCGTGAACACTCTGCTAAGAAAAAAATTACTTTTGTAGAGTGTATTTCTATGATTAATTGTCAATATGTTGTTGTGATGAGCTTTCCTGGAAACATATATTTCATGTAAATACTGCAAAATCTATTTTACATTTGAAGAACAGCATGGTAGAGAACAACTAAAGCAAACTGTCTTTGGAAGTCAAAGGTGCAGAACGCCTGACAATTGCAATATTGCATTGCCCAGCTAACCCAATGTGCTGCCTCTGATGATGGCACAACCAGGTAAGTCAGAGACAGATGCAGAAAATTCTGAAACAAACAAGGAATAACCTGTTCAAGAGAAAAAATTATTTCTAACTGCTGTCAATGTGTGGTTAATTTGTATCTTAGAGCTTATGGGTATGGCTAATGTCTGACAGTAGTGGTCCCTTAAGTATCATAATTTCATAGAACAGAATCATAGAGTAGTTTGGATTAGAAGGGACCTTAAAGATCATCTAGTTCCAACTCCACTGCCATGAGCAGGGACGCTTCCCACCAGACCAGGTTGCTCAAAGCCCCATCCAGCCTGGCCTTGAACCCCTCCAGGAATGGGACCTCCTCAAATTCTCTGGGCAACCTGTTCCAGTGCCTCACCACCCTCATACTGAAAAAATTTCTTCCTAATATCTACTTTAAATCTAACCTCTGGTGATTTGAAGCCACTACCTATCACTACATTCCCTTGTAAAACGTAAAAAAGAGTAAAATGTAAAAAAGAGTTTGCTTATTCCGTCAGTGAAAGCAAACAATAAACCTCCCGTTTTTCCTATTTACAGAGGCAAATGGTAATTACTATGGAGTAGCTGAAACATTGTAAACTGCTAATCTGGTGCTGTTAGTAATATATAGTTCTGTACCAGATACCAAAAGCATGGGGAGCACTGAAGTGTATTGAGAAAGTTCAGTCTGCATTCTGAACAGTAAAGAAAACTAGAAAGTACTTATTTATTTAGGGACCACATGCTGTCTGAGAAGAACTATACTGCCTGAGTTGTTTTTGAGTTAAAAGAACACATGCGGTTACAGATATAGCTATAATCTAGATCAGGCTGACTTTTGGAGTCATGGGGCAGCAAGGCGACACTATTGCAATGCACTCAGGAGTATATAATGAGCTTCTGAATTTACCTCAGAACATGCTGATGATTACTGTCACCTCATCACCTTCCAAGAGCTTTGTGTCCAGGAAGACTGTCTTTGGAACCCTCTCATGTCTCCAGGGTAGTAAGACAAACAGGTTGGGTTTATCTCCCTCAGTTTTATGCATGTTTATGTAGGTTATAATAAACTTAGTGATCCCTCCTTGTCCGTTGAAATAAATGGGTGCTTCTTCATGAAAGCCTGACTGTTTTGGAATGTCATCCTGCAGTGAAAGCAATCATGGTAGGGGACTCCATATCTGAGCTGATGGGCACTGGTATTCAAGATGGATAATGAAATTCAACATCTGAAAACATCCTAATTATCTCCTTTGTAAAATACTGAAAGGCCAGAAGGCTAGAACTGTGGTAAAATAATACAATTTTTATTTATTTATTATAAGACTAGAAACAGTAGCCTTACAACAACCAAAGACAACTTCACATCCATCTTTTTTGGTGCTCTGGTTTGCTGAATGGCAATTCTGTTGTATATTATCAAGGATTATTCATCACAAAACAAATTTTCAGATTTCTCTTGGGATGGAACATTGATATTTGATACTAGAAATAAGATTTCCACATACCTTTAAGATGAAAAATAGTGAAACCCTGATTTATCAATACAATAATAAATATGACACAAAACTAACAAAAACAGGTCAGTATACACTTACCAGAATATTATACCTGCTACCAATTTATTTCAGATATACTCCAGCACAGAACTTGAAAACATTTCAGTTAAAGGAAAAGAAAAAGAAGCAAAAAAGTGTAAATTTAAAAAAATATGTGAAACTTTAAAAATATTTTATTCAGAGTTGAAAAAAAAAATCTAGGAAAGGACACTCTGAGAAAAGCCCAGGGGGCTGATATTTGCACAGTATGTGGAGAAGTACTTCTGTGATCCAAGATACTCGAGAGAGTTTCAGAAAGGAAAAGAAATAAATAAAAATCATGAAATTAAAGAAAGAGAGATGTAGAAAGGATGCTGAGGTAGCCAAAAGGAAATAATGGCTTTGGGAGTTAGTGAGGAGAGTGACTCATCTACAGCACCACAAACTATTACCCTTCTAGCATCCTAGTGTCGCTCCTCATAATTTGACACTTCTCTCCTGCAACCCAAATCTTCTACTGAAGCTAACCCGATTCCTTCAAGAAAATTTGATGTCTGAAATAAGGAAAAAACAAGTTGTCTTATTCACTGGTTGCAGAAATTCAAGTTTACTTATGTTCTGAAATGCACTGAATTGGGCTTATGTCTTCATTCCAATAGTTAAAACAATTGTAAATCAAGTGATGTAACTACATTCTTCACCATGAGTCTAGAGTCCTCCCTTCTTTAAAACTGTAGGAACTGTGTTTCCACAGCTCTAATGTAGTGTTGTCTCTTAGTCTATAAACTTCCAGTATAAATCCTCTTGCAGAATTCAGGGGACCACAGTGTTCTTTTCAGTGTGAATATAATATTTAAGAAAAAAAATCCTTATTGACTACTTCAATATTCTTTCAGTAGCATTCCTTCACCTATTGGGAATACTATTCCTAAAATGAAAGCATAGTTGACACACCTATCAAAACAGAAATGTTGTTTAGTAGTAAATTTTTTTGCTCACAAATTATAAAAACGTGCGTAACAGAAATGTTGTTTAGTAGTAAATTTTTTGCTCACAAATTACAAAAACGTGTGCTTCAGCTTTCAAATAACTGTCAAGTAATATTACAAGAGGCAAGATGGCTCAGCTTTCAAATAACTGTCAAGTAATATTAAAAGAGGCAAGAATGATTAGATTAATATTCTTTTGTTATTATTCTTTTTTAAGTAACTAGGTTACAACCAGTCATTAAAAGTAGAATGTTTGCAACTTCACAAGACCCAAGGGACTGGGGAATCTTTTATAAAATAGTGTTTTCCTCTTTTGTTGAGGGAAAACAATCTGGTTTACAATGTTCATTACACGTTATTTAAACAGTAATGACAAAATTAGACTTTACAAGAGAAATAAATATGCCATTACAAAAGACATTTTAAAAAAAAAGAGAATTGGTTTGCAGTAATACAACATTACTTAATTTCTCAATGTCATGTAGTCTTAGTGCAGAAAAGCTAAGTAGTACCAGGGAATGATCCTGGGAAGTTGAGCTGTGGCAGTTTTGTTGCTAAATGAGTAGTATCTGGAATGCTTTTGTCTAGTGCTGGTTACCAGCCCACCAATTTGTGACTTAAACTTGACTGTTAGCATGGTACTATTCTGAATGGGTGGTTTGGATGCATCTGTTCCGCTTCAGACGAGAACAGAGCTTAATAGCATAATTTTTGTTGTGCTGGTTGGCTTTAGTGCTAGTTAGACCAGTGCTAGTTAGCTTCAGAGTAAGGGAAGGTGGCTGAGCATGTTTAGCGTAGACGTACAATGTTCACCTATGCACAGAGTGAGTTAAAGCCATCTGTTCTCCTTGACTCTTCTCCCCGAGTGCATACTGCTGGATGCAGCATACTTTTCATCAACCATTTTAGATAGTAGCCTGAGCTCAGACTGCTTATAAATTATGTACAGATATGCTGTCACATCTAGAAAAGACTTTTCAGAACAGAGCACATATCTGCTTGACAATGTCCAGGCAAATGGTTTTGAACGACAATGCTTTTGAAGAAAGGTAAATATTGTAAGTGTCATTGCATTTAAATTCCATGGGTGGCTAGGTAACTCAAAATTTAGAGTTCTAAAATAGTCATCTAGGCCTTTCATCCAAGAGTGGAATTCAAAATACATTGGTATATGGGTAGGCTCCCCACAAAATGCTTGAAGAATGCAGTCCTATAAAGACAACTCCAGAGCCAGTACGCAGAGGAAGAACTGCCTTGGCAAATCAAATAAAATGGAATTACATGAAATGTAGGTAGATTCAAAATACCATGTCTCTGCAGTACCTTCATGTCTAACTCTAGATTTCTTTACTTGACTCAGATTTCAGTCCCGATCTTCTGATCTGGAGTTCTCCAGTAGCTCTTTCTTCATAATGCATAGCTGCTGAACAGGTAGGAGAGGCTGGTCCTCTTTTTTTCTCATGTTTTTATCCAGTAGATCAGTCATTTTCATACTTTCCCTGGATGTAGATGTTTTGATGTTGTTTGTCACAGAACACACTGTGCTTGAAGCAAGAGTGAACCTTCTTTTTTTTGAAAGCCAACTGTACCAGGATGTCCTTTCCATATTATTTATCATTCTCATGCAGAAATACGTTTCTACGTAACCAGAAAGTTTGCCCATAAATGCCATTTATTATATTCAGCTCTCAACTGTGCTTCCAAATTTCTACCAAATAATAGTCAATTGACCCTTGCTATTGTATCGTGTTTTCAGTGCTCAAAAATTACAATCTATATGCATGTTTATTTTACTAAAGTGTAGTCTTACGTAGAAAGACCTAAATTTGTTGACATCCCAGTGAAAGCTATGAGAATAAAACATAATGAGATCTCTCCTAATTATTTTTTATGGAAAAAAAAAAAATTCCTCCTAGAAAGCCCTGGTCTTGTAACATCCAAGACTTTAATATTAATGACAAAACTAGTGTAAATTTTTAATTTGCTAGACTGGAAGAGAAAAAAAGTCTTCAAAGGCAACATTTGCTAGACTGGAAGAAAAAAATAAAATCTTCAAAGGCAACAGATTGAGTATGTGTGTTTTGTTTTGTGTGTTTGGTTTTTTTTAATATACATAATATATTTCCTGGGAGTGGTTTATCTGAAGCCGTGTTTAGCATCTTTTTTCTTCCTTGTAGTTTCTGATCCAAGTAAATAACATAACAACACCACTAATGAAGCTTTCCATACTAATGGAGCAATAAAGCTTCATTTAAGTCACACCAGAATTAAGAAAAATAACATGTAATTTATCTAATCCCCTATGGAAAGAACTTCATAGGCTGTGACGAGATGTATTAATGTTGCTAATATCGTTCTATTCTTTTCAAGTAGTAGCTAAGAAAATACACACATTCCAACACGGATTATTTTTTTCTTATTATTGACACAGAAGCTGAATTTACAGGCAGATTAGAACAGGACAAAATGTTATGAATTTTTGGCCAGCAAAGGGGGACTGCAGCTAGAAGCTACTCATATCCTGAAGGTGAGATAATTGGCCCTAACTGTGTTGAATTACTGTGAATAAGCACCTGGTCAAGGCTGCTAGCTGGGTACAAAAAGCAGTCCTGTGCAAACACTTGTGTAGAAGTGAAAGTTGTGTGAAGTATCTCAGGACGTTTTTATCTTTGAAGTGGATTGTTTAATAGACATCAGGACATAGGAATAAATGCTGAGAATATATTGATTTTTAGTTCTAACTTTTCGTGTGGTTTTGTCATGGTGAATATTCTTTATGTCCTTCCCTGCTGTTATGGAAGAATAGTCTTTTTATTTTCAAGATAATACAAAATTACTTTGATGTTCTTCTTTGTATTGTTAACTTAAAGGACCTTGTATTTCTTCATAGATCTCTGTTACCTGAATTTTACCATCTGATGTTGAAATCCACAAGCCTAGTTGGAAAAAAATGACATACAGTTTTTGATTATAGTGGAATTTGTAGTGGTGCCTAGTACCAAAGGAAGTTTACATCTTTTATGCATAAAAATGGTGAGAATATTAACCTATACAGTACATAAAAGTAATAGAACTAATATGCTGGGATTTATTGGAACTTCTAGTTCCAGCAGAAACATCACTGAGGTTCATCTAATATTTGATTGAGGAAAGTCAGTGACTCCCATGTATATCCAAAGTGCTGTGTGTAACAAAGTAATCATTTTGGGTTTTATCAGAATGTTCTGTAATTTGATATATATTTTGTCAATGAATTTGATGTTGACTGTCATGGATTTCAACAAGAATAACATCAGCGGCCAGTGGTGAAAACCAGCAATATATCTTAAAGAGCTTGCAGTTTCACAGTTTTGATTCAGTCATCCAGATTTCTTTTTATATGTGCTGAACCAAAGATTTCCTTTTTTATATCATTCACTTTCCTTTCCATTCTGGACACTGAAAAAAAACCCAATGGATAATGCAGAGTATACGTATGAGTAAAGTACAGGTTGATCTGCATTTATGTAGAGATAACAGTGAAAACATTTTGCAATTTCAGCAGTAATGACATGATAAATCTTCAGGAGCATGAACTAACTAAGTTATTTGGTATATTTTGTGAGACAATTCATCTGGTGAAAGTTGAAATAGCACAGTTTTTTAGCCATACACACTTTTAAACAAGCTTTCATGAATGAAAATGGGAACATGTGGATTCCCTTGGAGATATAGGAAAAGTTCTTTTTTCTGCTTCAGAAAATCAAACTTCATATTTCCCACGAGAATGTTCTAGCCAGTAAATGATACACTTGCTAGTCCTTCTTTTGAACTAGAGAAATTTAATTTGAGATGCACTGAGAAAACAGCTTTATAGTCTCCTGGTTAAGAGAATACTCTACTCTGAGCTCTTCACTTCAGGTCATCGTTCCCAAGGTTATTTTTAATTAAGAACAAACAATTCTTGGATGAAATTTATTTCTGTTACTAGGTTATTGGTTAGTGTAAACGACATTATAACTCAGTAATGTAGGTGACATTATATTTATACCTCACTAAACTTTTCACTTGAGAACAATGTAAAATTAAGTTGCTCTCCTTTCCGTTGCACCCCAAAGATTTATTAAGATTTGGTTTACTTGTGTTTTTCTAAATGCTAATTCTAAATGTATAGTGTAACTGGTATGAAATGTAGCCTATGTCCTTTTTCCTCCACCATTCTCATCAAATAACCACCATGTATTATGATAACTCTATAGGGACATAGAAAGGACCATTATCAGAATATCTTGCCATCATCAAGTTTCAATTCAGCCTTCATGTTTAAAAGAGAGTTCACTAGGAAACCAGGGACTAGCAAAAAACTTCTTATGTTATGTCTGCATCCATATTATGTTATGTTTTATTTGCCTCTACTTGCAGTAGTCTCTTCTTTCACAGTAATTTTCAAATGAAAACATGATATTTTTTTTCTCCAGTAAATATTGCCACACTTTCACAGGATTTGTTGTAGGAGAAAATTTCTGACATACATGTGGTACTACGTATTCTCCAGATAAGAACAAAGTCAGATCTACATATTCAGATATTCAATAATTTACATAGCAGAGCTTCCGCTTATCCCGTAGGGCAAAGAAGGGAAATGAATATTTGAAAATTAGTTTATGATTATCACACAGAGATGGGTGACTTGACCAGCTAATATGCTATCCTCAAACTACTGCAGTTAATTTTTCTGAGCTACAGGTAATTTCTATCTATTTAATAACAGAAAACATTATTTTCCAATTCTTCCCAGTATCCCATTTAATGCTTATAATGCTTAAGAATTTCTGCACTGAACTAATGATTATTTCTGTTTTGGTCTGTTTCTTTCCTGATGATTCCTAATATTTGAATGGATTTTTCACTATTACCAAGAACTGAGATGACCTGTCTAAACTTGACTCTACGTTTTTGTGCCTGAGCAGTAAGTTAGCTCTGATGCCATAATTTTATATACTTAATTAAGATAATTCCATTTATCTTTATTGAGTTTCACCTGCATTTTGATTCCTTTGTCACTCAAATGTATACAGTATTTTTGCATTTCTTCATAATCTGTCCTTATTCTTACCATTATTAATAATTTTAGATCATCAGTCAACTTTCTGCTTACTCCCTTTCCAGGTCATTTGTGAATAAATTAAACAAATTGTGTCCCACCACAAATCTTCAATGCATTGCATTGGTGATCTTCCTTTGGTAGAAGACACGACCATTTACTCTTGCTTTTGATATCCCAAGTTTTCATGATTCTTCCATATACATTTTAATTTTCTATGATATATATAAGCTGAACTAAGAAAAGATAGAGAACAAAAAAGTATATCCGTATGGTAAATATCTATGAAAAAAACCCTAACAACCTCCCTTCCTCAACAATAAAACAAACTTAAATATTAAGAGCAACCAAAAACTCTCCAAGAGTATGTGTGGGGATACATAGCTCACATAATGTCCATGGAACTCTATGCACAAATGGAGCTATCTTCTTTAGATCAACTTTAGGACAACAGTTAAAAAAATTCTTCCTCCCAGAGCTCACTGTGAATGGATAAAACTTTGAGGTAGAAAAGGAAGTAGAAACATTATTATATGCAATATTGAGCTAAAGCAAATGCAGTGAAAAATCTTCATTCTGGTCTTTTGGAAAGAATAAATTCTTTCTTGGGGATTAAAAGTAACTTGCAAATGAGAAGGCATTAATTTACCAGGACAAGAAAGCAGAAGCCAAAGACAAAAGCTTAAAAATGTCCCTCTAGTGGAAATCACAGAGATGTTCCTATTAAATAAATGAGACTTTCTATTTTTTCATCTGTAGCAGCTATATTTTCAAGACCATTTTTGCTGGAATTTTTAGAATAAAATATTCAGATCCCTCCTAAATTCCAGGGCATTTTTAACTTGCTTGGACCTTCAAAAATACCTAATCAAACTGGCTGCAGCAGGAATTTTCCTACCTGATTACTCCTTACTGTTATTTCATCCGATATATATTTAGCTCATAAGACATTTGTATTCAAACTTCTTCCAGTACCTAGGGCACATAGGGTACATGTAAACACAGTCTACTACCGGTAACGTTAGATCCTAACTGCTGTAAGTGGTTTTAGCAGCTGACAGTGATATCTTACAAAATGTCAAAGACTTGGAGAATGACTGACATCGTGTTCTTCACAAAATCATCCTTAAATGAATAACTAAATCCTTATATTTCTCTCTTTCCCCAAGGCAAACATGGCTTCCTGATGTTAGCAAGCTCATATGTGTAACCTACTCATTTTTTGCTTTGTCCACCAACATGTCAAGTTAGAGACTGGTAGGTTTGCATGAAGGGGACTGGTGTTGTTCCACATCAGTGTTTTAAATGCTCTTCCTTTTTGCAGAATCCAAAAGAGCTATTCAGGGATTTCAAACAGAGATTTTCTGTCTTGTGGCCTGACTAATAAGTGAAAAATAGGGAACCTTGTTTTCAAAGCTGGTGTTCCACATGTTTCCATGGTAACCAGAGCATTCACTTAAATCGAGGTTTCTATTTTGTTATCTTTTAAAATGCATTTTTATTGTTAGTATTTTTTCCATGTTTTGTCTTAAAAGTGATAAATTGTAACTTTTACTGAATAATATGTTGGGTGTCTCAAGGGACCACCTTGTAATGAACATTTATTTAATTTCATGGGATTTGTTTAGTCACATAAAGAGAGGTGGGGGAAAAGAAAAGATGGTTTGATTTCCTGAGAAAAAGTGGCTCTGCAATAATTGTAATCCAGTTAAACCATTCATACCGGTAGTCCTATGTCTGCAGTGTCTCAGGATTAGAACATTTGATCAAAAGGTCAAATACAACACATGATATTATTGGCATCTGGGTCATGGGGGAAAGATATGGCTCCCAGTCTTCATATGTGCAAAGAATCAGCCAATGTTATCTTGTATTGTTAGTAGGAATGCAAAAATACATTCACCTTTGAATGTATTGCAATATTTATTTTTTTCTATTTGTTTCGTAATATGTTTTGGGATGTCTAATATTTAATTTTGAAAGTTTGAATTACTAGAGAAATGCCCTTTTTATCCTCATCTTTATCAGCTGCTGGAGTCTGAGAATAATCTGGATGACACTTCTCTTTAATGTCATCCCAGATTTTTTAGAGCATTCTTTGACATCTATCAGGGGGAATAGGACGACTGCAAAGGATGCTATCCTCTTTTTGTGAGAGAAGGTTGATGTGAATTTCAGGACTAATTCAGAGGCAATGGTAGTAAATCCCAGCAGAGACAGAGGCTTCCTTTGTTGCAGATTTACTTTACCAGTTCCTATAAAGCATAACTCCTACCTTTGATGTTTCCTGGCTATACTAGGTTTTCCTCTATCTGCACAATACTTTCTATGAGTATTTTACTTGGTCTGTTCCCTCTCATTCTGCAGGGAGCCAAGATGTTAAAAGGCATTTTGATATCCTATGACATAATGGGCCTTCAAGTTAGATATTACATTGCTAAATTTTAATTAATTTCTGAGTCTAGCTTAAAGTTTCTTCATATAATCACTACTGATTTACTCCATGATAAACAGCAGGAACACGCAGCAACTATTATTAGAAAAGTATAAATCCCCTTCATATCTAGTGGATCCAATCTGATTTACTCCATGATAAACAGCAGGAACATGCAGCAACTATTTATTAGAAAAGTATAAATCCCCTTGATATCCAGTGGATCCAAAGATATGCAAAACCAAGCACCCATTTTTTTCTTAGTGTGAGGTTGTTTCTATATCACTCAAAAAACACTTTTTTCCTCTTCAAATAAAACTGAATACAGGTTTCAAATCTCCTTTTCATGGAGGCCAGATATAGGTGGCTCCTACATGCAAGATATCCAGCCAATCAGGTCAGTTGCTATCCTCTTCCTCACAGAATATATGCTATGATAGCTGCTTTTCTTATTTACGCTTAATAAGGCAGTATTTAGTGGTTTTCACTCATGCTTCCTATTTAAGAAAGAATATTTTAAAAATGGTTATGTTAGTGTTTGTGCTACAAAGCTTTATTATTATTTTTATAATTTTGAATTACTGTTCAAAACGTTACTATCAGATCATGTCTGTAATGATACTATGATTGCTGAGGAGACTTTCCATTTAGAAACATGCAACCTGCTTAAAATTTGCCATGACAGCTTTTTATATTTGTCTTTTCAGCTCCTGGGCCAGGAATCTTGCTGGGGCCACAGAATCCTCTCTTTTATGTATGCATATGTACTCAGTGGTGTATATAGACACATACATATGGATATATTTACCTAGTAGATGTAAAGTTGTTTTGCTCTTGAATAATTAGAACCAATCTTGCTTCTAAAGTCCAGACATGAAACCCATCCAACAGTCAATGAGAAAGGCAAATTGTTAAAATATTGTTTGAGAATAAGGAGACATTAAATGGCTACAAATGGGATGTCATGTGAAAACAGGGATTTGGTAATTCTACTTGGGTTTATTTACCAGTTTCTTTATCCGAACTTCTTCACCTTCATTCATTAAATTGGTCATTTTACTGAGCAATAAATAAATTAATTAATGAAATAAAGAAATAAATCACAGAATCACTGAATATTCATGGTTGGAAGGGACCTTTGAGATCATCAGTATGGTGAAATGTGTAGAATTTATCATTAAAATAGCAGAGAGCCAGATAGATTAGCATCATTTTCTGTATCAGTTGCTGATTTCTGTTCGAACTAATAAGTAGTTCCACTTTTACTGTATCAGGCTAAGCAGTTTTTCATAGCCTGAGAGTCCTACAGTCATTATCAGTTTTAACCACTACACAGCGTCAAACCTTCCTGTGAGGCAAATTGACGGCATTATTTTAATTGTGTGACCTTCCTGATAGTCACAGCGTCAAACCTTCCTGTGAGGCAAATTGAGGGCATTATTTTAATTGTGTGACCTTCCTGTGTGTGTGTGACCTTAATCTTTCATTACCTGTTAGCTTCTGAAGTTTAAATGAATGAATCACATTTAAGCATTTTTACTGGCTTTGTTTCTACATCAGGTGTTTCCATAAATATATTCTCTTATTTTGCCATTCAAGACTTCTAAAATCTGTTTGTAAGTTCTAGCAATGATTCTGCAGAGTGAAGAGGATTGCTAACATTTCAATGACAATATAAGTCATAGAAGGGAGCTCCTTCTGAGTTGTAATTATTGCCTCTTAAATATATTGCTTAATGAAAAAAAAAAATTTATGACTGCAAGAAAGAGGAGAAAGAGTAGAAGAAGGGGAAATATAGGAGGTGAACAGTATAATGGCATGGTAATTGACAAAAAGAGAAAGGGATAGCTAAACAGAACACATGAATAAATATGAACCCTGGGATAAGAACAGAAATAAAAACGAAAACAAACAAAAAGCTCTAAGCCAACACCTTGAAGTGTTGATCATCTTTTTCACATCAAAGTTTGCCTTCCATTGGTAGGCATGTTTTGAAAGCATTATTACAGTGTATATAATATACCGTCAGCTGAACATCTAAGGGACTTTAACTGCAGGCAGCATTCCCTGTTGGATGGGAATGATGATTAATCAACCTTGTAGAAACTAGCACATTAAGGAGCAATGAATGGGATAAACAAATGGTCAAATGTCTTTCAATGGCTTTAAGTATCACAAATGAAAAATCAGTCAATTAAGAAAGACTTCGCTCTTCACAATCTTTCATTAAGAGCTAGTGACCTTAATGGTTATTGCATTGAAATGTAAAGAAATCACAGTAATCCCTTCTGACTACAGTAACGAATGCTAGAATGGGCTAAGTTTTGCTTTCCAGAAAAGTGAGTAGTGCAAGAGAATTGCAGGAGGAATTATTATGTTTCAAGCTCCTTTCTAAAGGCATAGAGGACAGTTCTGCATTCACAAACTACTGAACTAAAATAGGCCATAAACAGGTCTCAGTATAGAGGTTCAAGGTTCAATTTATATTCAGCTCCAGAAGGCTGAAGACAAAGATTCAGCCAAATAACTGAACACATCTGTTAAATTTATATTAAAAAACAAAAAAACCCAACAGAAAATGGAATTGGTCTGAAACAGGTGAAGATGAATGTAAAAACAATGAAAAAACAAATCTAAAATTCCAACCCCAAACTAAGTATTCCCTGTTTAGATACAGTGGAATTTTGGAAAAATATGAAATGCTGTACATGGCAAAATAGGGTTTTTTACAGAATGCTTGTTCAACTCTGTATAGGACAGGTAGAAAGAAATATTGAGAGCTAACAAAAGAATTACTCATAAAAAAAAATATTATCAGAATATTGTTTGAACTTACTCACTGCCTTGTATTTGAAAAATGCTTGAAAATATTTGGCCTGAGGTGGGTATCAAATGAAAAAATTTCAATAAGTCTGAGTCGTGAAAGTTTGGGAAGTGTACAAGCAACTAAAATGAGTCTTATCATGGAACGTATCCCGTAATTTTTTTAATTGAACAGCCCATTTCCCTGCCTACAAGACAGTGATTTTATTGTACATGACTGATCTTGCCATGCAGACTACAGTTACCCAAATAATTCATATTTATCTTCTACTTTCCCAGCCTAGTACAATTCTACTTATAGTTGTAAGTGATACTATTTTTACCTTAAACACATTAAGTTCTCTTATTTTTCATTTGGTCTATCCAGACTACCAACTGTGAAAAGCATATTGTTCATACCACCTGCAAATAGTATCACTAAAACTCACAGCATCTTCAGTTGATTTTATGACCCTTCACTGCAGTTTAATTGCTTTATTTGACTCCATAAAGCCTTAGCTGAAATTAACAGCTTCAAGAGTCTTGCATTTTTTCCAAGAATACTTATTTCCTAGGTATCAATCAAGATATATTATAATGTTTTGCCATCAGAGAGATGAATCCAGCTGCCTGGATCACACAAATTGCATCATCAAAGGACATATATTTGCTTCCACAGTACAAGATACATTTCCTGGGGCAAGTAGTGAAAAATGGGTGAGTAAAAAATCCACCACTGGTGCCCGAACACCATCCTGAAGGAAAATCTGTAGGAAAAAGACCAATGTTACTTGAAAAGAATTTGTCATCTCTTTTCAGGGCATTCTGGTAAACCATTGGTACATGGTTTTCAGTTGATTGATTTTGAGGGAAGAAGGGACACTTAGAGAAGGTGTCTCTTTTTTCAGTTTCTGTACTGTTTTGTGAATGTAGACCTAACAACATGCTGAACGAAATCCATGTGTTTAGATCAAGCAACTTATTACTTTAATTTAAACCTTCATATTCTAATATGATGATATAATGTGGGTGGCTGTGCCCTTCACATGGATTTTGAATCCAGAAAAGTGTATGGTCTCCTTTTCTTCTTTTACCTCTCAGTAATACTCAGGCACATTTTAAAAAGAAGAATAACTGCCCTTCCCCTGTCCTTGCTTTTTTCTTCTGAGAAGAAGAGGCAAGAGCTTTTCTTATTCTTGAATGCTTTGATTTTTCACCTAACCTCTTTACTACTGTTTTAATTTGCACCTGCTGAAATGCTCAGTGGAAGAAATTACTTTGCCTCTGTGCTTTGAAGCCTGGGAAATGACTGGTCCCTCTGATCTCTCATAATCACCACTGAGACTGTGGGCATGTTGCCAAGGAAGCCCCGTATTCCCCCTCTCTTGACCTTCATCCATGAGGCTGGAAATGTCATGACTCCTGGCATACATGGGTGATAGGGCAGAGAGCCATCCTGCAGAAGCTAGAACAGGCAGTGTGTTGTGGGGTCATGTAAGTCAGGTCCAGAACATTAAGGTCAGCATTCTCTTTGAGGCAACATAGCAAATAAATGGCTGTTTTCTGAAATCAAAGAGATGCCGGAACTGAATGATGCAATCTTAACTTGATGCCATGGAAATATTAGATTTGTACTTGCCCATTTTTGTAATCTCCTAGCCTGTTAGATATGGAAGCACTTGTACCAAAGCTGTGAGCTGAGGAAGACCCATATTCCCTAGAGTAGCTAACATGAGATATTCCCCTCTAATGGCAACAGCAACAATAGCAATTTCTGGTTTTAAAAGATTTCTTTTATATAAAAATACGTATTTGCAGGCTAATTTTAAGCAAAAAACAAAACAGAAAGAACATCCTCACTCCTCCTCCTCCTCCTCCAGAAGAAATCTCAGGCTATGACAGATCCTCATAAAGGTGGAAGATACAGAAATGTTAAAAGGAGATACTGTCATATGTGTTCTGTGCTAAGTTGACAGTTTTAATAAAGAAAGTATTACAGCTCCTGAGAGACCAGGTATTCCATCTTGAGATAATTTCACAAAATTAGGTTTTAAAATACTTATTTTTACATTGGAACATAAAGAAATACTTTAAATGCAACTGAGAGTCAGTTGTGTCAGAATATCTATTTTCAGGCTGAAAATATTGCCTTTTAAATTCAATTACTTTTGGTCTGTCTCTATTGCCTTTGGATTCCTGTTTTGTAGTCTCTTGAGAAATACTAAGGTATTGACACTTTTCCTAAGAAATCTTCCTGTTTACAATTCTTGTTGAAACTGTAACGTCTCTGTAAAATACATCAGCTTCAATAAAATTTCAATTTCCATCCCATCCTAAGTAGCTTAACAGCTTTAGTGACTGCGTGGCAGCAGCAAAACCTGTTTCCCCAAAACTCCTTGCCTTGCCTCAAAGAATCTTTGTGCTATTCTTTAATATAGAGACAACATGTCAGCGAAAAAGAACCTTGTCAAGGTTTGACACAAAAATATTTTAGCCTCTAAAATATTTTTAGAGACAAATTTGGGGACTACTGGAATTATTTTTGTTTGTTTGTTTCATAGACTCATAAAACAGTCTGAACTGGAAAGGACATCAAAAGATCACATGGTTCAACTTTTTGTGGGAAAGGAGTCCAGATGAGATTATCTGACACCGTGTCCAACCACATCTTGAAAACCTTCAGTGATGGGTACTCCACCATATCCCTGGAGAAGTTGTTCCAGAGGATCTTTGTTCTCACTGTAAAAAATTTCTCTCTTCTGTGGAGGTGAAATCTGCCCCAGTGTAATGTACCCATTTTTCCTTGTCTTCTCCATGTGGCTCCATGTGAAGAGAGAGCCTCTGTCCTCTTTGTAGATGCTCTATAAGTACTAGTATACTGTGATGAGGTCCCCCCCGAACCTTCTCTACTTCAGGGAGAAAAGACCTAACTCCTTCAGTTTTTCCTTATAGGGCAGATTCTTGAGCCCTTTGACCACCTTTTTTTTCCCTCCTTTGCAACCTCTCCAGTCTGCCCACATCTTTCTTGAGCTATGAGGACCAGGACTGGGCACAGTACTCCGGGAGACCTGACTAGCACTGAGTAGAGTGGGATGATCACATCTCTGCCTCTGTTAGTAATGTGTGTGTGGCCTGTTAGCCAATTTACCACCCATCTGATCTGTAACTTGTAAGTTTCTTTGGTTTTTAATTAAATTAACCTATAAAGTATCTGAAAAAAGGAAATCCCTTGTGTCTAGGAATATTTCAAAAAGAAAGCTTCCCTGAAAGGTATGAACACAAAAAGCTTTTATCATTGTTGCACTTCTTTAAGTTGAAAATCTTATTCATTCTGTTCCTGTTTCTGTATATAAAATAAAGTTCTTAGAGTATTATGTTAGTACTATTAACTGTTGTTTCTTTAGGATTTGCTGAGTCAAAAGACCTGAAAAATATGTTACACATTGCTGCATAGATAAACACCTATGGAAATTATATTAATATGTGCTTAAAAGAAAAACAAAACAAACAAGCAAAACCAAATCCAAACCACACAAAGGCACACATTACACCTTATAGACATACATTTCAACATAACTCACTACTAGCAAATGGAACAGTGTCAAACCTACCTGCTTTACTTCAAGAATTTGTGATCTATACACAATTCTTTACTCCCTAGGTTTGTGATTTCTTTCTCTCTCTCTTTCTTTTTCTTTTCTCTTGAATAGGTGAGAATAATCAACTTTGCAGTTTTTGTTGCAGTCTAGCAGACTAATGTTTTTCTAGACCAAACCTTGAAGCCCTCTGGGAAAAGCCTTATTTTTGAGCTCTTATATTCATTTTATGTGACTGTAAAGAGGTTCTTTTTTCTGTACAGAAGCACAGATAAGGGTTACAGGACAGCCACAGGGACAGGTACTTTCAATGGTTTCATGGCTTAGGCCATTTATAGTTCTTGAGATATCAGTGATGATACAGACATATCACCATGGCATCATTTTGAATAGCCATGGAGGCACACACATAGCTTCTGTAAACAAAAAATTTCACTATGAAATATATGGCTTTTAAAATTGTGTATTTTTTTTTTTTTTTCTTAACATTAATATAAATCCTGGTTACACCTTAATAAACTCTTATTTTATTAATTGCAATTTACTTCATTTGAGTTAAACTCTTCCAGTATTTTTTAAGTCTTCACAGGGAACTAAAAAAAAGAAATTGTTAGGGATGCATGAAGGGATGAATCAATCAGTTCATCCTTCCTTGGAAGTTAAAAATGCTTGCTAAATAAGTCAAGAACATCAAGAGCCCTACCAAACTTACTTGGACCTATACGTCTGGCACCTCCCAGTCTAGGTTAACTCCTGCTCATGAACCTCAAAAAAAACCCTCCCCAGCTGAGCATCAAAGGAAGAAGATATCAGAATATTTCCCACCAGGTCTTGTCTGTCTTCAAATATAGTCAATTGCTGATGCCCTGGGAGACATGAAGGGAGTAAATCTCTCCAATTGTTCGCCATGGAAACCAAAGTGTTCCACTCCTAGTGGCTGGCTGAAGCATAAGATTTAATTATAATCATTATCATTATCCTCACGTAAACCTGCAAGTATTTTGAATGTACTGAAGAAAGTGCAGTGCTTCGTGCTCTCCAGTATGGACAGCAATGAAAGGACCAGATCAATCCAGAAGTCACCACAGCCAAATCACCTTCACAAACATGCTGTAGAATCTTTCCCAGAAATTTAATCAAAATATATCAAAACAATCTCCAAACAATGATAAATTGGTTACCCGTCGTGCTACATTGTTCCAAAACAGGAAAGCACTCCTTCTCAAAGAATTTTCAATTCTGCATTCCAGTCTGTGTCCAGTAATACCATGATGATGACACCTCTCATCACTTAAATTAATTTCCCCCTATTAATAGATTATAAACATAGAAAGCTATTTCTATGCCTGTATTTTTAGCTATGTTTTTATAGCTAAAGCCTAAAAGCCAGCTGCTTTTTTGTACTGTTATTAAAACTCTTGCTAATGGATAGATTGTCTCAGTAGCCTCCACAACTCTTTATGTTGGACTGTTTCTCTCACTTCAGAAACCTTAAGATCCCTGTGGCAACAACAGCAATTGCTTACAAGGGAAAGTAATGTTAGGGAAGTGTTTAATGTATTTATAGCTGTCTTTAGTTCAATATAGCAGCTGGAAGCATGGAGGAAAACTGCCATCCTGTGACCAGACAGCTCTCCATGGGACAACATCAAGTGGTCCATGGTTCACTGACAGTCTACAGACCCCAGTTTGCCTTAGGAAATGAATGTCTGGTCTCATTATTCTGGTAAATGCCTTGGGGCAACTCAGAGGCAAAGAATCATTCTCTTTGAGCAATGTACTTTGGGGAAAATATCTGTAACTAGAGTGCCTTGAAGTCCTGAGGAAATCCTGTCCCCAAGAGACTACCTCATTACGTTTGTGACTATACTGCTGCTGAATTCCACAGAGGAGCCTGAGATGGAACATCGATGAGGAGAAGGAGTAGAGAGGAGTCAGGATCCTAACCCTTTGAAATTCATCCCTTTATTATGAGTAAAACGGCCTACATGTAGTGAATTTCAGGGCTAATTATAAAATTACTCTTTCAAAACTACAGCAAAAACAGACATGTAAAATGGGCTAGATTTGAAGAGGTATGAAATTATTTAAAGAAAAAAAATATCTGCTCCTGTGTGTAGGAGGTTTGTAATTTTTATTTCTGGGAGAAAAGCGTGTGGAATAGCAGCACACCACTTCTACAATTTTAATTTTACTAAAAAATATGTTATCTATATCTATAAATGAAAGCATTCACATTAACAGTCCCAGTTTGGCAAGTTTTTCAGGAAAAAAAGAAAAAGCTTAAAAAATTTAGTTTAGAACTTTCACCAAAAATTCTCCCACCTTGGAGGGCGGAAGCTGTGACTTAAACATGAATAGATATCCATGCTCAGAGTTAAAGATGTCATGACTCTTTTTAGTTACATTTCTGAGACTCTGATTCCAAGACTCTCCTCATCTACTTCCTACTAAGCAAGAGAAAGACCCTCAGAGGAAATGTGAACTCATACCCACTTCCATATTTAAATAAATATACAAATGAACATATTCCAACACAAGTATGAAACCAGATTTTTGTATGCAAGCCAATGATCTATTTCTTTAACTTTTGTCCAGAACAGAGCTTCACAGCTACTTTCCAAATTTTCAAACCTCAGGCATGGAATTAACCCTATTGATTTAAAGGTGTAAGGACAAGAAACTAACTGCTAAGTGGCAAGTTGCTGAGAAACTATTCTTGTGTCCATTATTTCTATATAATAACCAAGCTAAGTTCACAGTCTGCCCCAGACTATCTTGTACAAAGAGAAAAGACCCAAATGGACCCCATGTCCTTCAATTACGGGGCTGTAACTATAATGATTGCTAAAGGTTATCTGGAGTTTAGGAGTAATACAAAACATTTGAATTATTTGGAAAATGTGGATACTTATCTCTGATTTTGGATATTAAGGGTTATCAGAAATCAGGAAAGATTAAGGTGCATCTTAATTTGTTTGAAATTCATTCAATAGGATTACCTCATAAAGAACAGGAACACAAAGAAGAGTACCCATTTAGGATGCGTGGCACTTTTCCAGCCTGCATTGATTATGGCAGTAAAAGAATTTGGATAAATTGTAAAAATCAAATTTGTAAACCTTTACATCTATATTTTAGAAATGAGTTGATATATACATCCTCTGTGGAAACCAGGGACTATTGAAAATTGCTATGATCTTTTAATTGGAAAATTCTGATTAATTGTTTCCTAGCAGCAGGGTAAGATTTCAGATCAAAGCTGGAATGATTAGACCGCCTATCATCTCTTGCGTCACCTGTCCTTCCAAAAATGCCGCATAGCATTCTTTTTTGGTATAGAGAAAAAAACATTTGAAGAATATGGACTGGGTAAGAGTTTTGCAAATCACAGAATCACAGAATTGTATGGGTTGGAAGGGACCTTCAGAGATCATGGAGTCCAACCCCTCTGCCAAAGTAGGTTCACGTAGAGCAGGCTGGACGGGAACACATCCAGGCAGGATTTGAATGTCTCCAGAGACGGAGACGAAGCCACCTCTCTGGGCAGCCTGTTCCAGTGCTCTGCCACCCTCAAAGTAAAGAAGTTCCTCCTCACATTTAGATGGTACATCCCATGCTGCAGTTTGTGCCCATTGCCCCTTGTCCTGTCACCGGGTGCTACTGAGAAGAGCCTGACCCCATCTTCTTGAGACCCACCCTGTAGATATTTATAAGCCTTGATTAGATCCTCTCTCAGTTTAGTTCCAAGTGGGCCTTAGCCTTCCTCATTGCATCCCAGGCATACTCTTACAGCACTCCTATACTTCTACCAAGCGGCCAGTTCTTTTTTCCACATTCTATAAATTTCTTTCTTCCGTCTGAGATTTTGCAGAAGCTGCCTGCTCATCCATGCAGGTTTCCTGTCTCCTTTGCCTGATTTCTTGTTCCTAAGGATGCACTGATCTTGAGCTTGGAGGAAGTGATGCTTAAATGTTAACCAGCTTAACCAGCTGTTAACAACCTAACATTTATTAGGATGAGTTAAGTAAGTACAATTTGTGAGACTCTATTATCACTAGACCGCCTATCAACTCTTGCATCCCCCATCCTTCCAAAAATGTCGCATAACTTTCCCAATGATTCACTAACCTAGTTCCATTTTCAAAAGCTATTCTATTATATCTATGCAATTTGAATAGATAATCAAAGAGTCATTATAATGCAGAATACAGCCCTTCATCTTCCATAAATCTAAGAAGTGCCCTAGATAAGAAAGATTTCTTGGAAGGGTTTTTCACAGAGGACTTCTGAAATCTTGGGTTCCTCCCAGTGGAAAACAGAAAAGTGTTTAAAATCTGTTCACAGAAAGTGAAAATATTTCCTGCTCAGCTCTACTGAAAAACTGATACAGTTGTCTCCTATAGTTTCTGAAAGTGAACTGGAGTACTGTTTGGGTTAAGAATATTATCACAGTTCCACAATTTGCATAAATTTACAGGTGTCAAATATCTAGCCAATAATTCCGCAGCTCACAATTAAATTACTACCCTTTGCTCAAAAAATGACAAGAAACCAATAACTCATCCAGAATTTCTTTGCCTCCCAACTCACTAATGATTTGCAGAGTGTACATATTTTTAATGTAAGCAATATATTTCAATGTCAAAACAATTCCAGTGTCACCCAGACAGGTATTATCTTACTTGTGAGCATGCTAAGATGGAAATTAAAAGAGTTATAGCATTCAGAAATTTTGTGATTCATTCTTCTATTCGCCGAGTAATAACATCACTGGATTAACTGCTGCCTCAAAGTATAACAAATATCTCTCATGAACACGTGAACAAAATACTGAAGCATTTTCTTGTTAGTGCAGTTTACAATGCTTTCACTCTGCCACTACAAGATGAATATAAGATAATATACAGTGGTTTAAGGTTACCACTTGTCTTGATTTACTTGGGATTGTAATGACATTTAGAGAAAAAGCACATTCTATAGAACAGTTCACAAACTACTGATAAAAACTATAAATTCCAACTTTGCAAGATTTTAGTAGAATAGCATAGAATAGAAAAGCTCAGTGGGAAGAGACCTATAACAATCATCTAGTCCAGCTGCCTGACCAATTCAGGGCTGACCAAAAGTTAAATATTACAGGCATTGTCCTAATGCCTTTTAGACACCGAGAGGCTTGGGGCATCAACCATCTCTCTAGGAAGTCTGTTCCAGTGTTTGACCACCCTCTCAGTAAAGAAGTGCTTCCTAATATTAAGGAATCTCCCCTCACGCACCTCTGAAGCATTTCCACGCATCCACTGGATACCGAGGAGGAGAAATCAGCACCTCCCTCTCCACTTCCCTTCCTCAGGAAGCTGTAGGGAGCAATGATCCAAATCTGGTGACCAATCAAACCTGCAGCAAATAGGATCCAAGAGACTGTAAATAAATAGTTCTAACATGTAACATGATATGTGTCATTAGACATATGTCAGAGGAAGACAAAATGTCCCCTTCCTTTCCCTCATACTTAGCATAAAGGATGGGGATGGGGGAATCTTTTTTCTCTGTTTGGCATGCTGCTCTTCATGAAGATATATTACAATCTTCTTTGGAAAAGCAAAATATGCATATGAAAGGAAATATGTATCAGCAAAGTCACTGCAGAAAGGGGAAACTGTACATCATCATTTTTTCAGTCTTGTCTTCTGTTCAGCTATCTAATACACACTGGAGTTAATTAGACTGTTCTCATGAGTGAGTTGAGAAAGGTGGCTCACAGAGAGTATGGGTTTAGAAATGTTATTAAGTTTGGATTCATGCTGGCTTTCTTGGTTATGATGTGTCTTTCTAAAGCTTTAGTTTCTAACAAAATTGGAATTGCAGCCACAGCAATTGCAGGAACAGATTTCCAAGTGCAAAACAGTCCTTGCCCTTCCCTGCTCACAGCTGTGTGTTTGCTAGCTCTAGTACTGGCTAGCTGTGAAATGAACAGAGATGGAGAAAAAATAAAAAGGCCAGCAGCACAGACTTTAAGCAACGGATTGGGAAACTAGAGTGTCCATGCAAAATCTGGAAGTTCATGGTTAGTATTTCTTCAAAATGGCTAATATCCCTTAAAAAGGGAGTTGTTAACAGGGACCAACTACAGAAGACAAAAATATGTCAAAAGGGCTTCTCAGCAAGTAAGAATTTATGAAGGAGCTGACTGGCTCAATCTCCCTGACAGGCTACTGGCATTTCTCACACACACAGCATTACACATTACAGTATAGAATCTCTGATTCTGCAGGGAATATATAGGGCTGTGCTGAGCACATGTGCTGATCACACACTGACTACGGGCACTGAGTGATGTGAGAGTTGCATCCTGGGTGTGGAACACAGCAGCTGGCCAGAGAGAATGAGGGGATGGGATTGAACTCAAGACTATGGTTGCAAACCCAGTGGCCCTGTAGTTGCTGGGTCTGTGTTGGGAAGGACAGAAGTTCCATAGCAGTCTGAAGAACAGCAACATGGAGATCCCTTTCCTGAGGTGATGCCTGCTGTCCTATGAGTCCAATGGGGATTATTTTGGTGCCTGTTCCTATCTTGGCTACTGTGGCTGCACAGGTTGCTGTTATACTTCTACACAGAATCACAGAATCACATGGGGTTGGAAGGGACCTCTGGAGATCATCTAGTCCAACCCTCTGCCAGAGCAGGTCCACCCAGAGCAGGTTGCACAGGAATTTGTCCAGGCAGGTTTTGAATGCCTCCAGAGAAGGAGACTCCACTACCTCCCTGGGCAGCCTTTTCCAGTTCCTACCATTCTTTCCTCCAAATAAGTCTGACTCTGCTTGCTGACTCCTGGAGGAAATAACAATCGTGACTGAAACATTCAGATGGCTATAGAAAACACATTCACTAAAGCCTAAAACAGAAAGGAGAAGGCAAAAATAGAACTGAAAAGCCATGCAATACACTAATATAATAATTGAATTAGAATGAGACAGACAGATGCCTGCTGACATGCTTTTGTGGCTCAACCTGACTATTTGCCTACTGTTCTGACACAGTAAATAGTCACAGTCAGAACAGAGTTGGCCAGATCTGTCCAGGAAGCCATAGAATTCTATTACCTCAAGCTCATATATCTTGCCTCTCTACAAGGCTGATTAACTTGGGCTCAGCATCTGATGCTTGATTCAGCCCAGATAGTGAGACTTTGTGGCATGCACAGTAGCAAAATTTCAAATGTTTTCATGAGTTTTCATGCAAATGCTTATGAATCCCGAGTGGTGCTTACCATTTTTGTATTTTTTTTTTCTCAATTTCTCTGTTAGGCATATGCGCCTAAATCCACCTAATTTGTGATTTGATTGCTCAGCGCTGCTTGACTCTTATCTATAACAATTTGTTTATAGCCTTTAACTACATTGTATGTCATCTGGAACATAAGAATAGAGTTTTGGGGTTGTAAAGTATATATATATAGCACATAATGTAGCCCATGAAGTACTTCTTGACCTTGTTTTGAATGAGCTACATCTGGAACTTGAATCACTGTGACTGAATCGGTAACAGCCGTTAGAGTACTCAGATGGGACATCGGTTTCCTCCTAAGTGTTTCCCAGATTCAAAACCTACAGTGTTAACTTCTCTCTGTGATTTTGGATCCAAGTGATGACTATGGTTCAGCTGCCGTGGGATCTTAAACCAACCAGAGTTGATACTAGAAAATCCAATTAATTCATTTGTATTAGGTTCAAATATTTAGAGTGGATAATAGCTTTTCTGAGCTGCTAAAGTCATGCAAATATTAATTACAAATATTTTTAAGCAATTCAAAAGGAACAAAATAATTTCCCAAAGTGGAAACAGCAATGCAATTGCAATATGCTATGAAAAATATTTTCTGAAGGGAATGATCAGAAAATGGCAGTTACATAGTGTGTTGACTATGAAAAAGAAGTTAAGCTTCACTGCATTAAGGCTAGGACCATACAACATCATGGAGTTGTAAAAACCCATCAGAAAGACAAGATGCCTCAAAGCTCGCTTGCTGCAGGACTTGTGTCACCAGTGTACTGATAACAAAGAATGCATGTCCTTGGTTCTCAAAACAACTGTATCCTCTGCCCTGAAAACTTGCCTGCCTTGCAAGGCCCAGCACTGCTTGTGCAGCAGAGGCAGGGGGGGGTCATGCAGCAACCGTGTCGGACAATGATTGGATGAGCACAAGCAAGTGTCACATTGATTGGTCAAACTACGTGTCAACAGAAACTACAAATTACTGTTGCACTCCACTGCAGTTGGGAACCCATCACCACCATCGACCCTCACCATTGCAAAGGCCTGAGGATCGCAGATCAATGGGATGCTGTTGACCCCAGAGGATTGTTGTGCCATCATCTGGACCAACCATGGTGGTGAAATACTATTTCTTGCAGCTCTCCAAAATTCTGCTTCTCTTTTCCTCCTTTTCTTTACCTCTGCCTTTTCACTGTCGCCATTTAGCATTATTTTTAGGTAACAATAGTAAAACTATAGTAAATGGCATCTGACCTCATTTGTGTCTTAATTGCAGGGCTGGAATCATTTCAAACCCCCTCCCGGACCAAAAACTGGACCAGGAGTTATTTGCCAAAGATACACACACTCTTGATTAATAAAAATGTGAGTGAATCATCAATGGGACATTTCAATTTTATTTATGTTGGGTTTTGGTCCATTGTAGCTTTTCAGGAAATGAATCATCTTGCTTAGGACAAAATCTGTTAGATTCTTTCTATATCTGCAATATATCTTGTGGCCAGTTCTTTCCACTGCAGAAAGACAGGGTTTTGCAATTCTGTTTTCAAGGTTGTATTATCATGGGTAAACATCATTATATGATTTGGAGTTCAATTCAGGTCCAAATTTCTAGATTTTTTTTTTTTTCCTGATATTACTCAATTGCAGCTGGCAGCTCCTAGAGGCAATAATTTATAACAAGTTTTGTCATAAAAATTGCATCATTTCTAGACTAAAAAGAAGTGTTTTGAAATTTTCCATCTATTGCATCTATTGTCAAAAAAAGGGGAGGAGGTTGCAAGTTCTTAATTCTTCAGCTCCAAATCTGAACCTCAGCATTTCACAGAAGCCAAATATAGATTAAAACATCCTTTCATCTCATGTCTAGAAAATATAGAAAACCTTTGTGAGCTTGCCAAGGCATTGAAGTTGCCAAACACTATTTGAATTTGTTAGAATTCATACTGTATTATAAACTGGTATTTGGATGAGTGTGCTTATCAGCTGTGATCATAGAACGATGGAAGAGAAAACAGAAAACGTTGAGACACAATATAGCTCAAAATGGATTTGGACTCACTATATGTTTGTGAGTCCTCTTGCAACTTTATGTCTCATCTTTGAAAAATATGTCAAAGAGTATACAGCCCCTTTTAGTACTTTACTTTACAGCTAAATTATCCTTGTTAGAAAAATTTCCTAATGTTGTGGTTTAACCCCAGTAGGCAGCTAAACCCCAAACAGCCACTTGCTCACTCTCCTGCAATAGAATGGGGGAAAGAATTAGAAGGGGAAAGTGAGAATAAGGACAGCTTAATAGGTAAAGCAAAATTTGCATCCACAAAGCAAAATAAGGAATTTATTCACTACTTGCCATCAGCAGGCAGATGTTTAGCTATTTCCAGGAAAGCAGGACTCCATCATGCACAACGGTGACTTGGGAAGATGAACGTTCTAACTCTACAGGTCGCCCCTTCTTTCTTCTTCCCCACTTTTATTGCTGAGCATGACATCACACCCTATGGAATACACTTTTGGTAAGTTGGGATCAGCTGTCCTGGCTGTGTCCTCACCCAATTTCTTGCACATCCTCAACATGCCCTTGGGGCAACTCAGAGGCAAAGAATCATTCTCTTTGAGCAATGTACTTTGGGGAAAATATCTGTAACTAGAGTGCCTTGAAGTCCTGAGGAAATCCTGTCCCCAAGAGACTACCTCATTACGTTTGTGACTATACTGCTGCTGAATTCCACAGAGGAGCCTGAGATGGAACATCGATGAGGAGAAGGAGTAGAGAGGAGTCAGGATCCTAACCCTTTGAAATTCATCCCTTTATTATGAGTAAAACGGCCTACATGTAGTGAATTTCAGGGCTAATTATAAAATTACTCTTTCAAAACTACAGCAAAAACAGACATGTAAAATGGGCTAGATTTGAAGAGGTATGAAATTATTTAAAGAAAAAAAATATCTGCTCCTGTGTGTAGGAGGTTTGTAATTTTTATTTCTGGGAGAAAAGCGTGTGGAATAGCAGCACACCACTTCTACAATTTTAATTTTACTAAAAAATATGTTATCTATATCTATAAATGAAAGCATTCACATTAACAGTCCCAGTTTGGCAAGTTTTTCAGGAAAAAAAGAAAAAGCTTAAAAAATTTAGTTTAGAACTTTCACCAAAAATTCTCCCACCTTGGAGGGCGGAAGCTGTGACTTAAACATGAATAGATATCCATGCTCAGAGTTAAAGATGTCATGACTCTTTTTAGTTACATTTCTGAGACTCTGATTCCAAGACTCTCCTCATCTACTTCCTACTAAGCAAGAGAAAGACCCTCAGAGGAAATGTGAACTCATACCCACTTCCATATTTAAATAAATATACAAATGAACATATTCCAACACAAGTATGAAACCAGATTTTTGTATGCAAGCCAATGATCTATTTCTTTAACTTTTGTCCAGAACAGAGCTTCACAGCTACTTTCCAAATTTTCAAACCTCAGGCATGGAATTAACCCTATTGATTTAAAGGTGTAAGGACAAGAAACTAACTGCTAAGTGGCAAGTTGCTGAGAAACTATTCTTGTGTCCATTATTTCTATATAATAACCAAGCTAAGTTCACAGTCTGCCCCAGACTATCTTGTACAAAGAGAAAAGACCCAAATGGACACCATGTCCTTCAATTACAGGGCTGTAACTATAATGATTGCTAAAGGTTATCTGGAGTTTAGGAGTAATACAAAACATTTGAATTATTTGGAAAATGTGGATACTTATCTCTGATTTTGGATATTAAGGGTTATCAGAAATCAGGAAAGATTAAGGTGCATCTTAATTTGTTTGAAATTCATTCAATAGGATTACCTCATAAAGAACAGGAACACAAAGAAGAGTACCCATTTAGGATGCGTGGCACTTTTCCAGCCTGCATTGATTATGGCAGTAAAAGAATTTGGATAAATTGTAAAAATCAAATTTGTAAACCTTTACATCTATATTTTAGAAATGAGTTGATATATACATCCTCTGTGGAAACCAGGGACTATTGAAAATTGCTATGATCTTTTAATTGGAAAATTCTGATTAATTGTTTCCTAGCAGCAGGGTAAGATTTCAGATCAAAGCTGGAATGATTAGACCGCCTATCATCTCTTGCGTCACCTGTCCTTCCAAAAATGCCGCATAGCATTCTTTTTTGGTATAGAGAAAAAAACATTTGAAGAATATGGACTGGGTAAGAGTTTTGCAAATCACAGAATCACAGAATTGTATGGGTTGGAAGGGACCTTCAGAGATCATGGAGTCCAACCCCTCTGCCAAAGTAGGTTCACGTAGAGCAGGCTGGACGGGAACACATCCAGGCAGGATTTGAATGTCTCCAGAGACGGAGACGAAGCCACCTCTCTGGGCAGCCTGTTCCAGTGCTCTGCCACCCTCAAAGTAAAGAAGTTCCTCCTCACATTTAGATGGTACATCCCATGCTGCAGTTTGTGCCCATTGCCCCTTGTCCTGTCACCGGGTGCTACTGAGAAGAGCCTGACCCCATCTTCTTGAGACCCACCCTGTAGATATTTATAAGCCTTGATTAGATCCTCTCTCAGTTTAGTTCCAAGTGGGCCTTAGCCTTCCTCATTGCATCCCAGGCATACTCTTACAGCACTCCTATACTTCTACCAAGCGGCCAGTTCTTTTTTCCACATTCTATAAATTTCTTTCTTCCGTCTGAGATTTTGCAGAAGCTGCCTGCTCATCCATGCAGGTTTCCTGTCTCCTTTGCCTGATTTCTTGTTCCTAAGGATGCACTGATCTTGAGCTTGGAGGAAGTGATGCTTAAATGTTAACCAGCTTAACCAGCTGTTAACAACCTAACATTTATTAGGATGAGTTAAGTAAGTACAATTTGTGAGACTCTATTATCACTAGACCGCCTATCAACTCTTGCATCCCCCATCCTTCCAAAAATGTCGCATAACTTTCCCAATGATTCACTAACCTAGTTCCATTTTCAAAAGCTATTCTATTATATCTATGCAATTTGAATAGATAATCAAAGAGTCATTATAATGCAGAATACAGCCCTTCATCTTCCATAAATCTAAGAAGTGCCCTAGATAAGAAAGATTTCTTGGAAGGGTTTTTCACAGAGGACTTCTGAAATCTTGGGTTCCTCCCAGTGGAAAACAGAAAAGTGTTTAAAATCTGTTCACAGAAAGTGAAAATATTTCCTGCTCAGCTCTACTGAAAAACTGATACAGTTGTCTCCTATAGTTTCTGAAAGTGAACTGGAGTACTGTTTGGGTTAAGAATATTATCACAGTTCCACAATTTGCATAAATTTACAGGTGTCAAATATCTAGCCAATAATTCCGCAGCTCACAATTAAATTACTACCCTTTGCTCAAAAAATGACAAGAAACCAATAACTCATCCAGAATTTCTTTGCCTCCCAACTCACTAATGATTTGCAGAGTGTACATATTTTTAATGTAAGCAATATATTTCAATGTCAAAACAATTCCAGTGTCACCCAGACAGGTATTATCTTACTTGTGAGCATGCTAAGATGGAAATTAAAAGAGTTATAGCATTCAGAAATTTTGTGATTCATTCTTCTATTCGCCGAGTAATAACATCACTGGATTAACTGCTGCCTCAAAGTATAACAAATATCTCTCATGAACACGTGAACAAAATACTGAAGCATTTTCTTGTTAGTGCAGTTTACAATGCTTTCACTCTGCCACTACAAGATGAATATAAGATAATATACAGTGGTTTAAGGTTACCACTTGTCTTGATTTACTTGGGATTGTAATGACATTTAGAGAAAAAGCACATTTTATAGAACAGTTCACAAACTACTGATAAAAACTATAAATTCCAACTTTGCAAGATTTTAGTAGAATAGCATAGAAGAGAAAAGCTCAGTGGGAAGGGACCTATAACAATCATCTAGTCCAACTGTCTGACCAATTCAGGGCTGACCAAAAGTTAAATATTACAGGCATTGTCCTAATGCCTTTTAGACACCGAGAGGCTTGGGGCATCAACCATCTCTCTAGGAAGTCTGTTCCAGTGTTTGACCACCCTCTCAGTAAAGAAGTGCTTCCTAATATTAAGGAATCTCCCCTCACGCACCTCTGAAGCATTTCCACGCATCCACTGGATACCGAGGAGGAGAAATCAGCACCTCCCTCTCCACTTCCCTTCCTCAGGAAGCTGTAGGGAGCAATGATCCAAATCTGGTGACCAATCAAACCTGCAGCAAATAGGATCCAAGAGACTGTAAATAAATAGTTCTAACATGTAACATGATATGTGTCATTAGACATATGTCAGAGGAAGACAAAATGTCCCCTTCCTTTCCCTCATACTTAGCATAAAGGATGGGGATGGGGGAATCTTTTTTCTCTGTTTGGCATGCTGCTCTTCATGAAGATATATTACAATCTTCTTTGGAAAAGCAAAATATGCATATGAAAGGAAATATGTATCAGCAAAGTCACTGCAGAAAGGGGAAACTGTACATCATCATTTTTTCAGTCTTGTCTTCTGTTCAGCTATCTAATACACACTGGAGTTAATTAGACTGTTCTCATGAGTGAGTTGAGAAAGGTGGCTCACAGAGAGTATGGGTTTAGAAATGTTATTAAGTTTGGATTCATGCTGGCTTTCTTGGTTATGATGTGTCTTTCTAAAGCTTTAGTTTCTAACAAAATTGGAATTGCAGCCACAGCAATTGCAGGAACAGATTTCCAAGTGCAAAACAGTCCTTGCCCTTCCCTGCTCACAGCTGTGTGTTTGCTAGCTCTAGTACTGGCTAGCTGTGAAATGAACAGAGATGGAGAAAAAATAAAAAGGCCAGCAGCACAGACTTTAAGCAACGGATTGGGAAACTAGAGTGTCCATGCAAAATCTGGAAGTTCATGGTTAGTATTTCTTCAAAATGGCTAATATCCCTTAAAAAGGGAGTTGTTAACAGGGACCAACTACAGAAGACAAAAATATGTCAAAAGGGCTTCTCAGCAAGTAAGAATTTATGAAGGAGCTGACTGGCTCAATCTCCCTGACAGGCTACTGGCATTTCTCACACACACAGCATTACACATTACAGTATAGAATCTCTGATTCTGCAGGGAATATATAGGGCTGAGCTGAGCACATGTGCTGATCACACACTGACTCAGGGCACTGAGTGATGTGAGAGTTGCATCCTGGGTGTGGAACACAGCAGCTGGCCAGAGAGAATGAGGGGATGGGATTGAACTCAAGACTATGGTTGCAAACCCAGTGGCCCTGTAGTTGCTGGGTCTGTGTTGGGAAGGACAGAAGTTCCATAGCAGTCTGAAGAACAGCAACATGGAGATCCCTTTCCTGAGGTGATGCCTGCTGTCCTATGAATCCAATGGGGATTATTTTGGTGCCTGTTCCTATCTTGGCTACTGTGGCTGCACAGGTTGCTGTTATACTTCTACACAGAATCACAGAATCACATGGGGTTGGAAGGGACCTCTGGAGATCATCTAGTCCAACCCTCTGCCAGAGCAGGTCCACCCAGAGCAGGTTGCACAGGAATTTGTCCAGGCAGGTTTTGAATGCCTCCAGAGAAGGAGACTCCACTACCTCCCTGGGCAGCCTTTTCCAGTTCCTACCATTCTTTCCTCCAAATAAGTCTGACTCTGCTTGCTGACTCCTGGAGGAAATAACAATCGTGACTGAAACATTCAGATGGCTATAGAAAACACATTCACTAAAGCCTAAAACAGAAAGGAGAAGGCAAAAATAGAACTGAAAAGCCATGCAATACACTAATATAATAATTGAATTAGAATGAGACAGACAGATGCCTGCTGACATGCTTTTGTGGCTCAACCTGACTATTTGCCTACTGTTCTGACACAGTAAATAGTCACAGTCAGAACAGAGTTGGCCAGATCTGTCCAGGAAGCCATAGAATTCTATTACCTCAAGCTCATATATCTTGCCTCTCTACAAGGCTGATTAACTTGGGCTCAGCATCTGATGCTTGATTCAGCCCAGATAGTGAGACTTTGTGGCATGCACAGTAGCAAAATTTCAAATGTTTTCATGAGTTTTCATGCAAATGCTTATGAATCCCGAGTGGTGCTTACCATTTTTGTATTTTTTTTTTCTCAATTTCTCTGTTAGGCATATGCGCCTAAATCCACCTAATTTGTGATTTGATTGCTCAGCGCTGCTTGACTCTTATCTATAACAATTTGTTTATAGCCTTTAACTACATTGTATGTCATCTGGAACATAAGAATAGAGTTTTGGGGTTGTAAAGTATATATATATAGCACATAATGTAGCCCATGAAGTACTTCTTGACCTTGTTTTGAATGAGCTACATCTGGAACTTGAATCACTGTGACTGAATCGGTAACAGCCGTTAGAGTACTCAGATGGGACATCGGTTTCCTCCTAAGTGTTTCCCAGATTCAAAACCTACAGTGTTAACTTCTCTCTGTGATTTTGGATCCAAGTGATGACTATGGTTCAGCTGCCGTGGGATCTTAAACCAACCAGAGTTGATACTAGAAAATCCAATTAATTCATTTGTATTAGGTTCAAATATTTAATGTGGATAATAGCTTTTCTGAGCTGCTAAAGTCATGCAAATATTAATTACAAATATTTTTAAGCAATTCAAAAGGAACAAAATAATTTCCCAAAGTGGAAACAGCAATGCAATTGCAATATGCTATGAAAAATATTTTCTGAAGGGAATGATCAGAAAATGGCAGTTACATAGTGTGTTGACTATGAAAAAGAAGTTAAGCTTCACTGCATTAAGGCTAGGACCATACAACATCATGGAGTTGTAAAAACCCATCAGAAAGACAAGATGCCTCAAAGCTTGCTTGCTGCAGGACTTGTGTCACCAGTGTACTGATAACAAAGAATGCATGTCCTTGGTTCTCAAAACAACTGTATCCTCTGCCCTGAAAACTTGCCTGCCTTGCAAGGCCCAGCACTGCTTGTGCAGCAGAGGCAGGGGGGGGTCATGCAGCAACCGTGTCGGACAATGATTGGATGAGCACAGGTAACTGTCACATTGATTGGTCAAACTACGTGTCAACAGAAACTACAAATTACTGTTGCACTCCACTGCAGTTGGGAACCCATCACCACCATCGACCCTCACCATTGCAAAGGCCTGAGGATCGCAGATCAATGGGATGCTGTTGACCCCAGAGGATTGTTGTGCCATCATCTGGACCAACCATGGTGGTGAAATACTATTTCTTGCAGCTCTCCAAAATTCTGCTTCTCTTTTCCTCCTTTTCTTTACCTCTGCCTTTTCACTGTCGCCATTTAGCATTATTTTTAGGTAACAATAGTAAAACCATAGTAAATGGCATCTGACCTCATTTGTGTCTTAATTGCAGGGCTGGAATCATTTCAAACCCCCTCCCGGACCAAAAACTGGACCAGGAGTTATTTGCCAAAGATACACACACTCTTGATTAATAAAAATGTGAGTGAATCATCAATGGGACATTTCAATTTTATTTATGTTGGGTTTTGGTCCATTGTAGCTTTTCAGGAAATGAATCATCTTGCTTAGGACAAAATCTGTTAGATTCTTTCTATATCTGCAATATATCTTGTGGCCAGTTCTTTCCACTGCAGAAAGACAGGGTTTTGCAATTCTGTTTTCAAGGTTGTATTATCATGGGTAAACATCATTATATGATTTGGAGTTCAATTCAGGTCCAAATTTCTAGATTTTTTTTTTTTTCCTGATATTACTCAATTGCAGCTGGCAGCTCCTAGAGGCAATAATTTATAACAAGTTTTGTCATAAAAATTGCATCATTTCTAGACTAAAAAGAAGTGTTTTGAAATTTTCCATCTATTGCATCTATTGTCAAAAAAAGGGGAGGAGGTTGCAAGTTCTTAATTCTTCAGCTCCAAATCTGAACCTCAGCATTTCACAGAAGCCAAATATAGATTAAAACATCCTTTCATCTCATGTCTAGAAAATATAGAAAACCTTTGTGAGCTTGCCAAGGCATTGAAGTTGCCAAACACTATTTGAATTTGTTAGAATTCATACTGTATTATAAACTGGTATTTGGATGAGTGTGCTTATCAGCTGTGATCATAGAACGATGGAAGAGAAAACAGAAAACGTTGAGACACAATATAGCTCAAAATGGATTTGGACTCACTATATGTTTGTGAGTCCTCTTGCAACTTTATGTCTCATCTTTGAAAAATATGTCAAAGAGTATACAGCCCCTTTTAGTACTTTACTTTACAGCTAAATTATCCTTGTTAGAAAAATTTCCTAATGTTGTGGTTTAACCCCAGTAGGCAGCTAAACCCCAAACAGCCACTTGCTCACTCTCCTGCAATAGAATGGGGGAAAGAATTAGAAGGGGAAAGTGAGAATAAGGACAGCTTAATAGGTAAAGCAAAATTTGCATCCACAAAGCAAAATAAGGAATTTATTCACTACTTGCCATCAGCAGGCAGATGTTTAGCTATTTCCAGGAAAGCAGGACTCCATCATGCACAACGGTGACTTGGGAAGATGAACGTTCTAACTCTACAGGTCGCCCCTTCTTTCTTCTTCCCCACTTTTATTGCTGAGCATGACATCACACCCTATGGAATACACTTTTGGTAAGTTGGGATCAGCTGTCCTGGCTGTGTCCTCACCCAATTTCTTGCACATCCTCAACATGCTCATTGGCAGGACAGAGTGGGAAACAGAATAGCCCTTGACACTGTGCAAGCACTGCTCAGCAATAACTACTTGCCACCAGCAGGCAGATGGGTGTGTTGACAACACTGTTTTGGTCATGAATCCAAAACAGAGCACCACACAAGCTACTAGGAAGAAAATCAACTTCATCCCATCCAAAATGAGTATACCTAATAAGAAACCTTATCTGCATTTAACACATTATTTCTTGTCTTGTCTTATCCACAGTGGATAAAAAAAAAAAAAAAATTGCTTTCCTTCTCTTCCTCTTTTACATAACTGGAAATTATTTTCTTGTTGTTTTTCTATTTTTTTTTAGATTAAATAAAGCTGGTATCAACTTTTCCTTCAGAGGTGAAATTTCTTGGATATCTAGTCCTTTCATACTCTCTAAAATTGAAGAAAGAAATTCTACTCTTTCCCTCTCTTCCCCTTTTTCCTATGAAGAAAAACAAAATGGCTTTTGTTCCAAAAAATATAAAAAAAAAAAAAAAATTGCTTTCCTTCTCTTCCTCTTTTACATAACTGGAAATTATTTTCTTGTTGTTTTTCTATTTTTTTTTAGATTAAATAAAGCTGGTATCAACTTTTCCTTCAGAGGTGAAATTTCTTGGATATCTAGTCCTTTCATACTCTCTAAAATTGAAGAAAGAAATTCTACTCTTTCCCTCTCTTCCCCTTTTTCCTATGAAGAAAAACAAAATGGCTTTTGTTCCAAAAAATTGATTTCACACCTGGAGAGACTAACCATTTTTCCTCACACAAAAGTTCGGTCCTATGAAGAAAAACAAAATGGCTTTTGTTAAAAAAAAAATGATTTCACACCTGGAGAGACTAACCATTTTTCCTCACACAAAAGTTCGGGGAATCAACATTGACCTGATTTTTTTTTTTCTTTTTTTTAAAATTATGTCTTTATAGCTCTAATATTTATGAACTAGGAGAACTAGGATAGGATTTGCAACATTTTCTTTGTTCAAAAAAAGGAAGATTTTTGTGAGACAAACAAAAGACCCAAGCACAGTATGTTTTTCCCTTCGCACCTGAGACTGGCTATTGATTCTCCTTGGCAAGTACCAAAAGACTCCACTCCCTCAGTGTCACCTGGGGGACATGGTAATGGCTTCGGTAATTTAGGATACTGCTGAAGTCTGAATTCAGGAATGGAAAGAACAAACTTTGCCAGTCAGTCAACCCAGCTCTCACTTATTTCTTTTCCCCACTCACACACTGCTCCTTGAAGAAGTCTTATTATTCATTAAAAACTACACATTATCCTGTGTTTGACTTAATTTTTTATTTCTTTCAGAAAATTGATTTGAGTTTATGCTTTAAAATAGGTTAATACTTGTAAGATAAACTAACATACATAGATATACACATATATATACATACATATTTTGCAAAAACACGTAATATACTTGTATCCATTTTCATGTAGCTGTGTGGTTTTGGAATTGTATGCAATCCTTATTTTCCTGAAGTAAGGAAACATAAATGTTCCAGTATTTAAAACTATGTTATTCTGGTAGCAGAATGATTCTGTAATTTAAAAAATTGATTGAATAAAACTGTTCTTAAAACCATGTAATAAGACATTCCTAATGTTCCCAAAGACAATAAAAGTATCTTAGCACTGTCCCTATTTTTTTCAGCTGTCATTGTAGACAAATGCAGTAGACACATGCAATTACAGCCTTTTTATTCAATTTCCACTGTCATCCTACTCTGTAATCCTTCTATTTGTCCCTACTAAGGGACAAATTATAAATTTAATAGTTAAAATGAAGCAGACACAACTCTGCCAGCAGTGGCTACTCTGCCCTTCATACATATATAGTACAGATTGAGTATAGACCCTTGAGGTTCTAACCCTTAACAAAATTCTTGGGGAAATTATTTCTCCTCCGATTTCCTACATGACCTTAGGAAAATCACTCACATGTTTTGTATCTCAGTTTCTCTAACAGCAAAAATAGGAGAATTGTATATAGAGGCTTGAAGAGGACAAACTTCTATTTCAGTTGTTATGTTCAAGGAGCAGGGAGGGAGGGCAAAAGTCTAGACAGGCACAGGCAGTGAACAGCCCCAGTATGTCTAAGCATTAACCTGAAGCTTGCAATATGTGAATCTACTGTTGGTGTTGGTCTCAATAATATAACCTGACCAAAATTTACAGTGAATTATTTACATATAAGCCACGATGAAATATAAAATATTAATACTGAAGAAACACCACCCTCTGCTTGACCTTAACTATAGCTGGTGCAGTAGAACTGTGGAAGAGAGCTATGCAAATTACATCAGAAGCAAAGAGAGAGGGAAATGGACAGTTTGGGAGGTAGCTGTAATGAACAGCAATGACCTCAGAGAACCTGGAAGTACTGACCGTGCTGCAAAAGTGGAACTTCATTAGCCAGCAGTTTTTCAGACGCAGTGTGTGCAAACCCAAGGTTGTGGAGCAGATTATATTTACACCACTGAAAAGTTTGATGAGACCAATAAATAAGAACATTTGATCTCCACAGTCTTGAAACGTAGCAGCAGACTTTGCAGCTGTCTTGGAGGGGTGACATCATGTTTCTTTGCGGAAGAGATGAGGAAGACCAGGAATGGAAAAAAGCAAAACAACAACCCAACCAACCAACCAAGGAAGAGATGAGGAAGACCAGGAATGGAAAAAAGCAAAACAACAAACCAACCAACCAAATAAAAAACCACCCAAAAAAACCCCCAAAAACCAAAGAATAAAAATCTTTACAAGTGTTTTACAAGGGAAATAGTACTTCAGCTTTTTGAAAACCTGTGAAGCTCAGGGGCAAAATGTAATCCATTACGCTGATAATGCTGCAGGGCAAAGTTTTACACTAATAATAACAAAAGGAAAATAAAATGTGTGTTAAGTCACCTGCAATTTATGCTATATAAAATAAAAGTGTTTTTTCTGCAAAACTTATTTTTTAACATTAATGTCATTAATATCAGGTGGTCAATTTTAGCTGATTCAACCATAGTATCATTATAGAAATTCTGTGAGAATTACATAATGTAAATGAGACTGGAGTTCAAAAAAATTTAAATATGTGATAGACTGAAGCAGATGGACGTTTTTAGCACAAAATTATAAATTCTTTTTTCAACTGATTACTCAACCGAGTAATCAAATCACTATGTCAGATTTAAAGGTCACATCGGTATCTACTAGGGAAATGTGCTACAATTCACATCATTCTTGTGACTTTCAGAGATCAATTTGTGAATTATTCATACACTGTTTATCAAGATGTATAAGAGATGTGGTCAAATAGCTCACACAATAAAATGTAAATTTGAAATAAAACTGTTAAATTTTCTAGACATTGGAATGCCAGATTTGTGGAAATATCTGAGATTCCAAATTGTCATAGAAGCTTTGGCACTGAATTAATTTTTGATTGATCCAAATATTCTTTCTAGTACAATAATTTTAATTTAAGAATATATAAAATAAAATAAACTTCAAAATTAAATACAATTTTTTACATGTTACCAAGAAACATGTTTTACAACATAAAATATACCAACAAAATTATCACCTCCTATAGAAAGATATGGATTCATGGACTGTCTTCCATAGCATATTTTTCAACTAAGTTTTATATTCTCTTTCACTACAATGCAGCAGAGAATAAATTATAGATCAAAATCCATATCTATTCATCTATTAGTTGGCTTCGGAAACTAAAATACACAGCTACTCAAATAAAAAGAAAGAGACAGCATTCCTGACAGCTAAAACTTTTCAAGGAAGCACTAGAAAATAAGTAATTAGATTGTACATCAAAAACCTGAGTAAAATCTAGTGTTCAGTAATCTGTACTGTCTTTAAGTCAGCGAAATTCTGATATATATTCAGATAAGCAAATGAACATACAATCTTGTCAAACTCCCCAGAAAATGAGACAATGAAAAAGTAACTTCACAAATAACTCTTTTCTCATGGTCTCTCTAAATAAAATTTATCTCTTCTCTTTGCTAGTGTTACAAAGAAAGATACCGAATTCAGTGCTTCTATTGGAACAGTTAACTATTTCAACATATAAAGAGAACACCTTACCAGCATGGCATAAATATAAAGGAAAAAAATGTGTTTTCATATGATCACCACTATTTTAGGGGAAGTTCCTTGGAAGAAGGTTTACACATTTGTGAGAAAGTTATGGTTTTCACTGTTTCTCAAAATGTGATATATAAATATTTATCTTGGGTTTTCAGCTAGTATTTGTTAAGGTAATTAAAGAGTCATAAAAAGAAGCAGGAGAGAAAAGTCTGACTTTCTCCCTAGAGATACCCTGTAGCATGGTATTGCTCAGTTGTGAGAGAAAACCATTCCAAATTTATTGACCCAGGGTAATGGAAAGTTTACAGGGTGCACCCTTACAGAGGCTGCTCCTCGTGATCCTACTTTTGTCATTAAGGGAATCAGGAGAGGAACATGTACTGTTTGGTAACCACCAGGAATTAAAAAAGAGCTGTCTGGCACATGACAGTAAAATAGAACATGACATACTTGGACATAGAGATTCCCTGGGAATGTAAGCCTTTGTATAATAGGAAATACTACTAACGAGCAACTTTGAATACATCTGTGATATTACAGATGGTTTTTGGTTGGTGATGACAGATACTCTATTTTACCTCTCTTTCAGAGAACAGAGAAAATGACAGAGAGAGACCTTATGAGTTGAAAAGAAACTAAACTACTTTAATGAAATATAATTAATAAAATAATAAAAAGAAAATATAATAATATTAATTAAAAATGATGAAATTTATACGATATATACAAAACTGTATCAAGCTCCCAGAATGATGACCACATCACTGGCAGGCACTGGGAAAGTCCCAGACTGAATTCAGCAACAGACAGGAGCTGGGTTCCAGATCTGGATTGAGGAATGCACGGACCAGGATCAAAGGCAGACGGACAGACAGGCCTCCTTGGACTCCAGCCATTACAGAAAGAGGCTGACCCCTTTGATCCCTCAGCTTTTATGCTGAGCATGATACAGATGGGATGGAGTACCCTGATGGTCAGTTTTGGGTCACCTGTCCTGTCTACTCCTCCCCACAGGTGAGACCCCTTTATGCCATTCTGCTTCTGAACCTCCAAATTGATGCACGACAAACTAACTTGACCTTAGTTGTTATAGCAATAACTATAAACAGGAGTCTCTCTCAAACAGTTCTTTGGTATTCACTAAAATCATCAGACCTTATCAGCTAGAAGTGGATACTGTCTGAAGAATACGCTGTTATTTTCAGAGAGTTAGAAGATGCTTAACTGAAAAGTAAAATTACAGAAAAGAAAATTGTTTCTGTTCTACCTCAAACCAGGACAAGTATATGAAAGATACCCTTAGATCTCTTTCTAATCCCACTGGGGATAGTCTCTGTTGTGTATGTCACAGATCTGAATTCAAGAAGGAAGCTAGTGATCAACTTAGAAATTCAACAAATAACAGACAAGAAAACTTCCACAGGTTCTAACCTATGAGAAAACTGTATTATGTAGAAATTTGGTGTCTGAATGGCAACTGTCATAAAACCTAGTCTTTCTTATAGTCTCATCTTGAAAAGAGTTTCAGAACATTTTTAACAGATCACAACTTGATGAATGGATAGATAAATGGATCCAAAAGAAAATTTCTCCCTTATAAAATGGAGCCCTAAACATTTGGGTGTGACTGAATCCAACAGTAGCATCATATGAGATAACGTTCCACAACTGCTTATTATCATCATGATTGATAGTCAGACAAAATTAGAGATAACTGTAGGGTAGTTGCTTAATTGAAAGTAATCTTCAGGGAGCTTCAAGTAGGTCTCGATTTAGGAATATAGTTCTGTAATTTAAAGAAAAATGGCTGTACTGGAACCTAAATTTTAATATTTCTCAGTGTGGGCTATGAAAAGAACAACTATGGAGAAAAAAAGAATGCATTTTAATATGTCAAACTGAAACCTAAGCTAGAAAATCAAAACTGTTACAATATTAGAATTTAAGAACCCTTGGGAATGACCTCAGCATAAATTTCAGGGACCACTAGCTGTCCAGATTTTAGGACTAATTAATATGCATTCAAATATTCAGCAGTACAGTGTTAAAACTTAGGGGAAAGATTGATAGGTTTGTGTGTTTTGCTGGGAAATCCAAAAAGAAAAAAAAATAATCCACTATACACATGAAAACTGGTAAACAAATAACAAACCAATTCTTCTGACAATATTAGAGCCTGTTAGATACATTTGAACTAAATCCTTTCTTGTCAGAAAAAACACATAATTCAATGAATGAAAAAATGAAGTGAAAGTAAAAATATTAATTTTAGTGGTTTCAATTTTTCATTCAACTCGTATAATATTAGAAGAAGCAGCTGTCATAATCTTGAAATATTTAACTTCTTTATATTTCTCAACTGGCTTTCATTCCCTCATCATATAGAGTATAAGTTATTTTTGTTTACTTTCATGGTCTCTCTTCTTACTCATAATCTGTCACAAAGTGATGAAGGGTCAACTCCTACATCTGTATGGCTCATGATATCAACATTTATCACCCACTGGTTTAATATATAAACAAACTCCTTTGCACTTTCTCTCACTTTAAGCTCCTATAACCACCCACAAAATTACCTTATTGTTGTCATGGAGAAAAACTGTTCAACTCATGTAATTTAAATCAAATCAGGATCAAAGAAGTTTACAGATTTATAAATGACACATAATTAACTGGCAATCAGTGAACTATACATTCAGGATCAACATCAGCAACACAACCGATAAACCACAATTCCAGACAGTAGCAAAATGTTAATATACACCCACAAATTTCCAAATAACTTTCTGTAACTATATGCCCCTCTCAGGCATTGTGCACCCCTTCACCCCATAGCATTATGTGTCACCAAACTTCTACCTTCCAGTATATGTCTGCAGGTCCCTTATGTGCCTCCTGTAGAGACATGAGTGCTCCTGCTCCCTGACACTGTCAACACCCTGCTAAGGCACCAGTATATGTCTGCAGGTCCCTTATGTGCCTCCTTAGGTGCCCCACATGGCCCCACATGGACCAGAAGGAGATTTGCCACCCCAGCACTGTGGCACCTGGCTCCTTCCATAGCCCATGGGGAGCTGCTGGGCCTGGTGACGGTGGGGCTGGAGATGTAAAACCAGGGTCACCGTTTCTCTTCTTGTTCCAAGGGGTCTTCCCCAGCCCCATTAAAGACTTTCATGCTTTTTTGACACTGCTTTCCAATCTGATGTCTTCTTTGCTTCTAAAGTATCTTAGTAATTCACTGGTTAATGTTAAATTAGACTGATGGTTCTGAAGACCTTCTTCTTCAATACGGCCAATCTGGGGCAAATGCTCCCTTTTTGAAAGTCCCTTTTATCTGCAAAAGCATTTTCTATGCTGGTGGCATATTGACATTACTTTGTATCAGACTGACCAGTCTTATTGTTTCCTTGTCTCCCTACAGTGTTTATTAAAGTGTTTTTTTTTTTCTGTTGTGCTGTACCTGGGGCTCTGAAAACCTCATCCTTCACATGCATAACACCCACTCCAAAAGTAGTGTCATTGCCTATGGTGTTTATTAAAGTGGTTTTTTTTCTGTTGTGCTGTACCTGGGGCTCTGAAAACCTCATCCTTCACATGCATAATGCCCACCCCGAAAGTAGCGTCATTGCCTATGAAAAGTAACTACTACTATGTAGTAGGAGTAGAGAAAATGGATCATTGTAATCTGAGATTAAATAGTGAACAAGTTATCAGGTATATCTGTTATCCATATGGCACCATTGTTATACACAATACTTTACACACACATAAAAGACATTTTAAGGCAATCATCTTTAGTATTTAATGATGCCGTGACTCACAATAAACTTCAGATGAAGCAGAATTACTTCATTAGATAATTAAAAAGAAGTCATAATTAACTAGAATTAAAAATTAATTTGAGACACAAGAACTGCTACTGAAATATGTAGAATATGGTTTTGTGTAACTATGTCTACATCAGCAAACACAACAGAAGCCAATTCATATAGCAACACGACAGGTACTGAGGAGCTGGTATCTACATTATCCATGTTGGAGGCTCACTTTTAACACCCTCTATTTTGGTCCTACGAAATGAATCATTGTCAGCAGCTAATGTGCATTAGATAATCCCCTGGAATCAATAATCCATGCTATTTTTATCCAAAAGGAATTCAGCTTTTGTACTCTGGAAGCACACTGTGTGGTGCATCAGGGTGTACATGGGGGTAATTGGAAGATGGACTTCTTTCTGATCTGTGACTCCCATGAAGAGGTAATCATTACAAAGTAGTGGCTCATAAAGAGATTCTACTATATTTATTTTATTTTCCAAATTAAAATAACACTTTTGTTATTTGTAAAAGGTAATTCATTACCCATGACAGATTTCTACAGCCAGAACTATATTTTGTTAGCATAAATGCTAAAATTTAAATATAGGTCATCGCTATGTAGATATGATGCTGCTGCTGACTGCATCTTTTCTAAATTCCACTCCACCTTCCTATCATCCATTAGAAGCTTTTCCACTGACAAGTGGAAACATTTTAGAAGGGAAAGTCAAAGGATCACAGAAAATTGATTACCTGTGTTTAAATTAGAAATCTACATGTGAAGTTTTCCTGCAAGGACATCATAATTGATCTTTAATTGTTTAAGATTTTTCTCCATATTCTACAGCAACCCAGGCTGTTAGAAAACCAGGTGAATAGAAAGAATAATAATTACCTATCACTGAGTGTAAAACACATTTAATTAAAATATGTTCTATCTTTGAAGAAATATCATGAAAGAATAGGGTTAAGGAAATTTTTCTTAAGGAAACTGTATAAGGCTTTGAAGAAATATCATGAAAGAATAGGGTTTAGGAAATTTTTCTTAAGGTGTGTATAAGATGTGTTGAAAAAAAGTGCAAGAGTAACAACGTTTTGTTTTGGTTGTTTAGGTAGCATAAATTTTAGTTAAGGAAATTTTTCTTAAGGAAACTGTATAAGGTGTGTTGAAAAAAAGTGCAAGAGTAACAACTTTTTAAAAGTCATGGTTAGGGATAATATGGAAATTATCTGAAAGAATGAAAATGTAACCCCCCAAAATTAATATTTTTGGCTAATATTACCAAGACATTCTTAATGATTGCTCATCATAATGATTTGTGCAGATAAGAGGTATAAGAATGTTCGGAAAACTCAGAGATTTCATTAATCAGAACATATAGTTAGCTGGCTAACTGAGAATTTAGTGTCATTCCCACAGCAGCTAGTGCTACAGCACCTTGGGGATGCAAAAGAGCCAGGCAGGGTACCCTACATAATCTTTTTTTTTTTTTTCCCCCAGGTAAAATTATTCTGTGAGTTCAATATTTAGTTGCAAAACATTTCTGAAAAAAAGTAGAACTTCTTTTCCCAGAAAAAGGTATCACTGTCTGAAATAACATATCCAGCTTGTAGCTCTAGTTCAACATGTTATTATTCTTTATTCAAGGACTACTTTAGACTAGAGTGACTGCTAATGTTTTCCACACAGTTAAAGAAAATATGAGCAAAGAAAGGGTACATGGTTTTATTGTCCCTTCAGTCCTGCCTAAAAGGTTATACTTTCATACAAAGCATAAATTAGAGCATGTAATTTCCCCATTCATCTTCTGTTTATTTCTAATCTTTCTCCTTAAAAAATTTTATCTACTCTAGCCACATATACATGTGGATAAGATAGTGTGGTTTAAAATGTTTGGTATTTTACAGGTACTTGTACAATTTGATTATTAATTCTGGCAACTAAAAGCCAAGTTTGAGGTTACATGTTAAATTTGTGTTATAATAGTTCTAAGGAAAAAAAAACCAACAATAGCTTGATAAATACAAAAAGTAAAAGTGAAATATATATTTGCTTCAAAGGATTCGTATTTGTCATATTAGTGAATATAAAATAGATATATAAAAATATCTGCTACATTGTCAAGTACTTGTAAACGTATTTTTTTCAAGAAAATAATCTAAAGAATAAAACTCTATTGCTCTGTAGTGTTGATTTTATTTTTTCTATAATAATCCACCCATTAAACAGTGCATATTTCTGGGCATTAATCCAACCAGCAAGCCTCCTACTCCAGCTTTATAGTCTACCGTGTACTATACAAGTAGACTAGGATTTTTGTTGCGTAGCTTTAGAATTTCACTTTTCTTTCAAGAGGTAACTCTGCAAGGCAATTGATTTTGAATGGTAATGTAAAATAGACACTAGTATTAGGACTTTAGGACTACAATAATGTTTCTGGGCCAGACTTAGATTATCTCAGATCAGTTTGTTCTCCAACCAAATAAACAGACACTTTATTCAGTTCAGGACACACTGATGTTTTCGACAATGCAGCTGGGGATTAGCCTGCACTCTTTGCACTGAAGACACTGGAGCAATACTTCTAAGTTAATGATACAGCAAAATGTAAATAAATTCCACTTCTACTGATAGCAATGTAATGACAGCAATAACAAGTAAAATAGGTCACTATGCACATCAGGAGCCTCACAGAAAACAAAAGTCACAACACTAGTACAAAAAGGATGACATTTGTGATAGTGCTTATGATGAGAAAAACTTGTATCAAAAGGTTCTGATTTTTTAAGAGGATAAATGTGAACACAAATCTATTCCATGCGATGCAGGAAAGAAAAAGAAAAAAGAACAAAGAAAAAGGGACATGCGATGCAGGAAAGAAAAAGAAAAAAGAAAAAGGGAAAAAAAAGATCAGTACATTGTCAGTTTGGGATGGACTACAAGGCCCCGAAAGACAGATTAGTATGCAAAAACCCTACTCAAGGTGTACAAAAGGAACTTCAGACTAAAGCAAACTTGCCATCTAAAAATGGTGTTGAAATTGCAGTGTCTATGGAAACTGCATCTTAAGATATGAAGAATTTTATTCAGGGATAAGCAAGAGGGAAATGTCCATAAAATATGTACCACATCAAAAGCCAAACAGTAAATCGGAAACAGCAAACAGCTAAAGATCCTGACATTTGCTACTGCTGTGGAAGAGGGTCAGACATCCATTCCAAAAGTGTAGAAACTGTAACAAAAAGGACATATCTAAAGCATAAACCATCCAGCAAAGACTACGGTAAATAACAAAAGTGATATTGCTATTGATATAGGGATAATATCGCTTTAGCTAAAAGGGAGATAACACAAAAAAGGCTTAGTAGGAATAAAAATGACAACAGTACAATTAATGGTTAAATAAGAAACTTCAAATTAAGATAATGTTCAGGTTTGCCAAATGAATAGATGAAAGTCATTTTGACAAGATGAACCATAGATTTACAATTTATTCAGAATGTACCGAGAAGCACGTAATCGATTTGCAACTGTCTCCCATCATCACAAAAACTTTGTTTCTGATTCAGAAGACAGGGATAACATGTCACTCTGCACGGGTAAATGAATTGCACGTGATCAACTCCAGTTCTCAGCAGATGTCGGTGTGAGACAGAGACAACACAGCTTTAGATTACCTGGTTCCCTGATATTTTATTCCATATTTTTTGAGTGAAAAATTCTAGATTGAATTCTCAATCAGATGTGCTTGAAGAGCATGTATAGTACAAAGGTTACTATGCCATCCACAAAACTGGGAGAGGGGGAAGAAAAAAACATTATACAGTTAAATTATACAGAGACAGGTATCTATTTTATATCACACTGATATATTTTTCACTTTCAGTAGATCCATTTCCTGCAAAAGTTATTCTTCCTGTTCAAGGCCATAATTAGGATTGTTCCTGTAATGCTTCGTTTTAGGTTTTAAACAGATGTATTTTTAACATAAAAAGGCATAGGTATGCATAATAACAAAATAAAAGTTTTATAGGTCGACATAAATCACAACCTTTTCACTAGTCTGTGAAATGGTATAACTCTAAATTTTACTTTTCTAGAAGAATTGTCTAATTGTCCTAGCTTTTCTTTCATCCCTGAGAACTATTTCAGTTTCATAAACCAAGAATTTGCTTGTAAAATAATTTCTTTTTAATTCATAAAACTTTCTTTGCATGTGAAACTTTTCTACTCTACTTTAATTGCCTAACTGTGGTGTACTGTAGGGTAACAGCTCTATTGCTGAGTCACATCGCATAGGTAGGAAATGCTGGAGACTGGAAATCAGAGGCCAAACATCTCAGCCAGTACTCTGAAGAGTAATTCTTTCTCCTGGAGATTCAACACTGACATCCATGTTTTCAACCAAGTTGAATGGTCAAGAATCAAAATGGATGATTTAAATGACTGGTTTTCTTAAAGAACATGGAGACTAAACAGCAATGTAAAGTTGCACAGCTGTGAGCTGGGAAATAAAAACATATATTCCAAACAGAAAATAATTTCTCAATAAAGAAAAACAATATTTTAACTAGATGATGAAATTAGAAAATTTTCTCTTCATAATGTCTAGTTATTCTGTGTGAAATTCAGTCCTGCATAGGTTGTAAAGAAAATGGAAGAATATTTTCTTTTTTAAATGGTGGTATTTTCTCTCTTAAGAAAGTATTCAGCAGTGAACTATAGTAGTATCTATTCCATTAAATAAAGGAAATCAAACATCTTGCCATTTAATATAAGCAATAAAGGGTTAATGTTAAATTCTGTTTCAAAAAGGTGTACCTTTTCAAGTAATTTTTCTTGTGGGTGGAAAAATGCCACATTTGGCCTCTGAGATTGTGACATTATTTCTGTGCTTGAGAAATACACTAAAAACTTTTACTTGTCTAGGCAAAGGAAAGCTTTGACCTTTTTTCAAATGAAGTACCTGAATAATATGGTGATGAGGACCACATAAAGAACCATGATGTGAATCTTCACTTTCCCTGAGGGGAGAAGCTGATCTTATAGGTTACTTGTTCCAGATCAGAAGCCAAAATAAGATAAAATCTTTTCCAGTTTTACTGTATACTTAGCCCTTTCCTCTGTAGTTTATCCTGTTAAATACAACTTTTTAAACTGAACCTTTAGCTTGAGACTTTAGTTATTATTTAAGATCCCATGTAGCAGAATTTTGAATAGAAGGGTTACATTAAAATTTTCACTCTTTTTTGAACCTTTGATGTTCATGGAAATTGTTTAATGAATTTAGGTTATATTTGACATATGTATGCGACAAAATAATCTATCTGGCAGTATTATGGGGCACAAATGGCTACCAGACTCTCTAGAAAAATTTATGTGAGATACTTACAGGTAATGACCAAAGCAGTCTATTGATGTTTTTTGGTTCTGTGACATTCTCCTGCTACTGATCTAAGAATAAAAAACATATTAGCTATTTGTTAATTATAAACTAAATCTCAATACACCTTTAATACACCAGGACCCTCTGTGAATTATTTTATTACTAAGTATTAACTAGTCTTAACTAATTATTAGCCAATTTCCAGAAATGTAGTTCTTAGAGTGTAATCTTCCATGCATTTATTTCAGAGGGTGAAACTATTTTCCTGAGTTAATTTCAGGGGTTCTGAAGCAACGCACAGCAGCGTTTGTTGCAGTGTCAGGCACTAACATGGTTAGTAGTGCCAGCTGGCTGGTCTCACAGTGGAGCTCTATTTCCGTTGAATAAGCATCCTATGACCCAAGGAGGCCTCTCATGCTGCTCTCAGAGATTCAGCAGCCTGTAAGTGACAATCAATACACAAGGAAAAAGTAGTTAAAGTCCTTGTACCACTCTGCTCATGGAAGGGAAATTCGATTTATTAATAGCAGTGACATTGACTGCATTGGTATGTCTGCATTTTGTTCAAGGTCTCCCCAAAATCTCATTGGCTACGTCGGCTCACAGAAGATGAAAATTCAGGAGGTCAAATGATGTTTATGTTAAAATTTTATTTCACCTGCTTCGTCTGGAAGTAAACTATTCACAACTCAATTAAAACGTTTATTTTCTTAGGGAGAGACATGCAGAAAATCAGTGCTTGCTTCAGGCATTCTTCAGGTTTCTCTCTGCATTTGTTAGTCCAACATGATGGAAGTTTACACTTTCACTTTTTTTTTAATCAGGAGCTAACAGGCCATGGGAGCTTTATAGATGAAGACATAAGTAAATAGGAAATAATATTTGTAAATATTAAAAATGCATATTTTATAATAAATAGATCTACCTTTCTGAAGCCATAGCTGACTGCAAAGAAAATTAACAACCTTTTGCTTCATATGGTAGTTCATATTTTAAGTGTTGTAGAAAAACAGAGTTTCTCATTCATCCGGAGAGGCAGAGTAAAGAAGATCTGCAGAATGTGAAGGTCTGACTGATACCGGGAGAGAAAAAAAAAAAAAAAAAAAAAAGGCAGAAGGCTGTTAATTAACTTTCTGTTGACGAAACAAAGCGCATGGAGAGGAACCTTGCTAATCTGTTTGGGGCTAATCAGCACACATCTGACTGATACCGGGGAAAAAAAAAAAAAAAAAAAAAAAGAGACACAAGCAAACCATCTATTAAATTGCCACAGCCAAAAGACAACTGTATCATTAAAGTAACTGAACTCTCAAAATTAATGTTCAATGCTGTGAAGATTATTATATTCTTGGTCCTGTATATATGTGGAGTGCAGATGTAGCCCAAGCGCAGGAATCCTGTTACTTCAAGTTAACTCTGTTATTATTCTAGTGTATTTGAACAGTGTAGTGGGAAGCAGAGAGCACAAAGACTTTTTGTACTGTCTTTTCTCTCTACATTTTCCTGGAACAGTTTAACATGACTGAGTCATATAGGGAACAGATTGTAATATTGTCTTTCAAAATTCATTGACTCTGGTAGAACATCTTGTGAAAGAGAACTCAGCTTAGTGTAAAATATAAAAGCTGAGCCACTGAGTGTTTCCTACACAGAAAGAACTAGTCATAGGGTGGGGTTTTTTTTTGCACAACAGAGCAACCAAGCAGTATCTTTCAATTAATTTAACTATTCTGAATTTGATTTTAAAAAGTTATATTAAAAAAATTAACTCCTTTCTGCTCTTATGCAGGTAAATGTTCTATTTCCCTACTGGAAAACAATCTGTCAGATAAGTAAAAATATGAATGTATTCCTTAACTAGTTACCAATGTAGATTTTACTCCCAATGAACCTAAAAAAAAATACTTCCATGTCAATTGTAAAGTAGGAAAAAAGAAATTAAAGTCTTCATTCAGCACATTAGTTGTGATTAAGGACTATGCAAATCCTCATCTTCAATCAGTCATTTCAAAATTAAACCTAAAGCAAAATAACCTAAAAGCTGCTCTGCAAATCTCTCATTACAGTGCCACTTACAAATGAGATTTCCAGCTGAACTCCAATTGTGTTTAGTTAAACAAGCTGTCAGATGGCAATTGGTATTTTCAATATGGAAGTTATTCAAGGGTAACATTCTGAACATATGCAATAATAATCATAAGAAAAGATATGATACGTATTCGTTTGGTTTCCGTTACAGAAAAAGCAAACATGAACTACGAACTTCTGTAAACAAAGGAGTTTGAGTTGTTTGTATATGATCATTTCTTATCTAAAGAAAGGAAAAGAATACAGTGGATACTCTTGATCTATAAGTCACCAGTCATCATTGTAAAAGGCTGTGTGTTAGGAACCTACTGCTGCAGGTTAAGGTCTTATTACATATTATGATTCTCTCTGGAGAGTACTGGTTTCATAGCTGGAATCTTTCTCTTTTCTTATGCGTGCAAAACCATCTGGTTTTATAAAATTCTATATCATAGAATCACAGAATGTTTGGGTTAGATGGGACTGTAAAGATCACCTAGTTCCAACACCCCTGCCATGAGCAGGGAAAACTTCCACCAACCAAATTGCTCTAAGCCCCAATTTACCTGGTCTTGAACACCTCCAGGGACTGGGGCCTCAACAACTTCTCTGGGCAACCTGTTCCAGTGTCTCACCACCCTCAAGGTAAAGAATTTTGTCCCAATATCTAGTCTAAATCTACCCTCTTGCAGTTTAAAGCCATTACCCCTTGTCCTGTCACCATACTGCCTGATAAAGAGTCCTTCCCCACCTTTCTGTAGGCCTCCCTATACTTTCAGTACTTCAGTACTTAAGTACTGAAGTACTGAAAGGTCTCAATAAGATCTCACCAGAGCCATCTCTTTTCCAGGCTGAATAACCCCATCTTTTCTGTAGGCCTCCCTATACTTTCAGTACTTAAGTACTGAAAGGTCTCAATAAGATCTCCCCAGAGCCTTCTCTTTTCCAGGCTGAATAACCCCATCTCGCTCAGCCTGTCCTCACAGGAGAGGTGCTCCAGCCCTTTGATTATCTCCATGGCCTCCTCTGGACTCTTCCAAACCCTGTAACTCTGTGATTCTGTGAAACCATTCCCATTAAATGTCTATCATCTTGGAGGGGCTTGTGATTGTGGTTTATTTCTTCTTCTGAGAAACTTAAAATCTTTAAAGTCTCCCAGTACTCAATTTTCAAACAGGGAAGTTTGATTTGATAATAAATTCAGAATCTGTTACCTTCAAATGTGATCTGGAAGAAATACTAATAATGTATTAAAATATATTTTTCCTGTATCTGCAATAGTCAAAGTCCTACATATCTTGTTCACCTTGATAATTCATTATTCAGGGTGATATACAATCAAGGTGGTTTTTTTGCAATGACAACATTATAAAGCAAAAGCTGGATTTATTTCTGTGTGAGAAGAAAGGGAGGTGTGGACAAGGGGAAATAAGAAAAACAGACTACACTTAGAATTAGAATAAGAAGATGATTTCCAATTATCTTCTGGTATCCAAACATTTCCTGTCAGAATCTAACCATTTATTAAAGTATGATGACCAGAACTAATATTATAAAAATATCAGCCTAAATTGATTTAGAATTTCCTTTTGTCCATGATCCTGAGATAAAATATCTGAAAGTTTGCCGTTTAAACCCAACACTTCAGTTCTGAATTCCTCTTTAAGTACAAATCTATTCGTTCTCATTTCCTGCTGTCACTTTTTCCGTTTCATATATCTTCTCTGTTTTCTTCTTTCTCTCTCTACCCCTCTATGTATACAGTCTTTGACATATCTGTCACCTGTGTAAGTTTCTACTTAAATGGAAAAGTGCTTATATAAGCATTATTGGTTCTTGCAAAACACAAATAAAAAGTTCCTAACATTTCTCAAAAAAGGATGAATCAACTGTGTAATTACAGGAAGCCACAAGTAAACAAAAAACCTCCACCAACTTTTAAAATATATTAAACACTGAAATACACTTATCACATTATATAAATTATAAATAGTTTGTGAACAGGGAATAAGGATGTTTTAATTTTTTTTCCTTTTTCTAGTAGCTTATGCAAAATAATATCCCTAATAATAAATATACTTAATATAATATCTTCTAATTTGCATAGGGTAGCTTTATAGCATGAAGTCCTGCAATTTCGTTTTGGGGAGAAAATAAGTTGTTACAATGCATCTGTGTCCTTGCTATGAATGGTCAAATTTATTTTGGGGCTTCCCATTTTATTAGCACACCCTTTGTTAGAGCATTTAGTGGCTTAGAATATTCCACCTCTGTTTTCCTATTCATAGTATTTCTGTTGTACAAAAAATGGTGGTATTTACTTTTTGTGTGATAAATGAGTACAACATTGCATTACGAAGCTTTAATTTGAGCCAATTTTGTTTCAGTTAGAGTTTACCAACTAGTATTGTCTGCTTTCTGTATTCATTCAGCGCAATTAGCTACCTGCACAATTTTTAACTCTTGTGAAAAAAGCCAGGTAGGTCATTTGCTTGTGTATAACAGGACTGAGAAGTTTCCCACAAGTCATATGTGGGGCAATAAAGTTAAAAGAAGAAAAAAGAAAAAAAAAAAAGAATGAAAAAGAAAAAGCATAACTGGATGTGCATATATGTTTTGAAGACTGGGTTTAATAATACAGAGTCCTGTTATTAGATCTGATATAATACAGTGAAGAACAAAAACCCCCTTTTTTTTCTCCAAACAGAATAAATTGTCCATAGAATCATAATCCTGAGTCCCAACAGCAAAATACTGATATTACTAGCTAAGCGAAAAGAAATGCTGATTTGTTTTGGGTTTGGTTGTGTTGTTTGATTTTTTTTCCTTTATAGACGTAATGTTTAACATTTTCACCAGATTTTCAAACTAAATGGTTCAAAATTTCATCAAAGATACCTATTAGATTGAAGTCTTTCTTTTACGGACGATCTCCTCTGTGTCTGAGTGTGCATGTATATATGAAATGCGAAATATATATTTTTTTATGAAAACTTTTTTACCTCTTATTCTAGTATCTGATGCATTGTCTGAATTTGTAAGCTTGGAAGCAAGTGAACTGCACACAGTGGGGTGCTGAGCTTTCTGAAGGAATGGAATCTATGCTGTCACATGAGCTGTGTGGAAAAGCATAACAGCTTGTAAAAGCACACAACATTTCATGAATAAAAGATAAAGCCAATTCAGAAAGGTGTTTGCCCTTTAGACTACAACTTTGAAGCTGCTGTGTATGTCATCATTTTTCTTAACTTTTAATATTTTGTGATGCAAAGTTCCCCTCTGCTATATCTCTTTGCTTGGTTTTATTGCAATATCTAATCTTTTCATTTAATCCCAATGACTCATTCAAGGAGGAGATGAAATGTAATAATGAAACATAGCAGTAGAGACAGAAGTTTCTAAAATTTAAGAGTACCAAGACCACAATGCACATAGGTCTTGCTTGACCCAATAATTGTGACATTCAAATATATATCTACTTTACCTGTTTTGTAATGATGGATGCCTACCAGAGAGTATTTTCTTAGACAAAATATCCATGTGTAAAAGAAGAAAACATCTTCTTTTAATATCATTAGAAAGAAACACTATCATTTAGGATAATGATTAATCTGCCAAAATGAGATGAGGACCCTAACTTTAATGTGTGTTCTTGCACAAAATCTCAATGGCCTCGTCAATCCTGACAGCTTTAGTAGGCTTCATTAAGCATTAGTTAAATTAGCCATAACTTCTTAACATTATTGGCTAATTGCTTTGTGAGTCTGTGGTAACTCCAGAGTATACTAAAGCTCCACATCAATACAATAAACTCATACTTCTCAGGATGATATTGCGCTATTTAAATCTTGATTGATGGTTGATCTTCAGAAGCTGGAATGGACTTAATTTAATTCCTAAATAGGAAGAACAGAATAGTAGAGTGAAGTTTTTATTGGCTGGTGCAAATATAGCTTTCAATATGCTGAAAATACTGGTGAAGATGACCAGCTGAAGTTTGCAGAAGTGGCTTTGGAAGTATTCCAACACAGAAAAAAACCCCACAAATACTAAAGATAACACCACCTTACATTATTTGTTGACTAGAATACTGTGATCTTCTTCCAACATAAAGCAATATGGCATGAATTCTAAATTGACATTTCAAACAATAAAATGTATTAGTTCTTTCTGAAAAACATGTTGTAGCTTACTCAGAAGTTATTAACTTAAAGAAGACATTACTGAATGAGTGGTCTAACCTCTTACACAAGCAGACATGTAAAAGAGTTACAGTTACCTATAAACTTGCTATAAAATTAAAACAGGAATGTTTCCCTTCCATCAGGAAGAGCAGAGTATCTATCCTTTTCTTGTCTTTACGAGTTACTGGCATGAAATTTTGAAGATAATTTCATCTGCATATGAATAGATGTAGACTGGATTCAGTCTACATCTGGTACCAAAAATGGCACCTTTGGCACCTTGATGCCAAAAATGTCTTGATATTACACTTCAGGCATCTTAGAGGGTTTAGAGGTCATCACAGAATCATATGCACAAGCAGTGCTGAGGGGCGAAGCCAAGGAAGGAATGGCACAAGAAAGGTGTACCTCCTGTATCTTCTGGTAAATTAGAATTTGGCCTTAGGTGTCCTCTGGTACCTGAATTCCTCCACTCTTCAAATAAAGCTGACAGTATTGTACTGATGACGCTTAAGCTATAGGGGAGTTTTATCACATCCTTTTGGAGTTGTGAAAATTCTCAAGCTCATCATTGTATCTGGATAGCAGAGGGATTCCAGATAATTTAACAGTTCCTGCCAGCACTCTAGGCTATGGCAACAGCTTCTCATAAGGGGCCAAAGAACTAATCCTGGCTACTCATGCCTCAGGAGGCAGAGGGCAGACAATGAGTAGGAATGTCTTTGCTTTGGTGACAATCTTTGTAGTCAAGGAGGTCAAGAAGACAGAAGGCCTCACATGAAGATAAATGGTCTCCTAGAAATAAGGGTAGAGGCTAATTTTCTTGCTGGGAAATCAGAAGTGCATAAAGGAAAGTGCCAAAAAAAGGTTGAAAAATTCCTCTGCTATTTTTCATTCTGTAGAATGGCCCTGATAGCCCAAGGGAAGTTTTAAGAACTTCCCAGTGAAGATTCTCATATGGCAGAAATAAGTGAATCGAACACTGACTTGACAACAAAGGAAAATCTAGTTAGCAAAGCTAGTTAAATCACTGTAACTGTTATGGCTACCCAAACGTTTTGCTTAATCATCCATCATATTAAATCATCTTAAACCAGGGATGAGAATATATGATTTGATTAGAGAAATCTGGATCAAGAACTGCTAAATATGTGGATGGGCAACGAAATTACAGGAAACACACTCCCCTCTCCATCCTGCCCTCCACCCCCCCACCCCCTGCTCTGTCCTCAGGAATAAGTTACATCTCAGAAGAGCTGTTGTGCAGGGAATTGTTCCTTAAATGAGAACTTGGTATGTATGGCTGGACACTGTAAGCAAATGCCCCCAGGAGGTAACCTTGTGAGATTTCTCTCTGGGAGATATGCCATGCAGGTGTGTTACAGCTACCATGTGTCCATCACACCAGGACCAGGCTTCAGAGGAAAAATACGTGGAGCTTTGGATGGATACTACATGGATACTTTTTTAGCTTTGGAGCTAAAAGCCTGATAGCCTTTACCTGAGGGGTAGGGAATTTTTGTATTTTAGGAATAAACAGCAGAGATCTCTTGAGTGTAGCAAATAGTTTCTAACCTATTTGGTCAGAGCCAACGGCTTTGGACTACAAATATGCATTTCACATATGTAATACTTTTTCCTGTAATATGAGGTATATGTAAAGTTGCACCCTGTTATTTTAGTACCATGCTAAATAAAACTATCATCCTGTATCTGAGTCCAAAGCAGTCAAATGCCTTAAATTTTGACATCCTACAAAAAACATAAATATATGATAGTGTTTGAGTTGACCTTGGCTGCCTGTCAGGCCCTCACACCCGCACCTCACTGTTTTCTCAATCCTCTTCCTCGGCAGCACAGGGGGAGAAAGTAGGATGAAAAAGCTTACGGATCAATTTAAAGACAGGGAGATCACTTACCTGTTAGCATCATGGGTAAAACAATCTTCACTTGGGGAACATTAATTTAAATTATGCGAACACTAAAATAAAGTAAGATGGTGAGAAATTAAGAAAAAACTAAAAGCACTTCCAGACCCCTCTTCTTCCCAGGCTTCCCATGCCACTGAAATTTGCTGTTGGCTATTATGAAAGAAGGTAAAACTATCTAGGTGATACCATGTTAGCTATAGTATAGGAACAGCACAGACTAAGACTTCTTTCTCAAAATTCATTGCAAAATCAAGATGATGATAGTAGCAAGGATCTACTGGGGCACTGATGGGCAATTGGGCAGATGTCTGGATGTTGCGTGCTATGCAATAGAAAAGGGAATGAGAGACCTGACACCAATGAGGTGCACATGTTAAGGTTCAATTCACTTTCACAGTGAAATAATGGTATTTGAATGGTGCACTGTCAGAGGTAGAAAACAAGAACTGACAAGCCCTCCTTGCGCTACTGAATAAATATGGCTATCCTGACTCAAATGCAGGTAGCTCAAATATGTGTTATCCTTTTTCAGCATTTCACTGTCAGAATTAGTGTGAGCAGAGGGAGCTTAGGTCAGTCTGTTCAGTGATGGTGTCGCAGGCAGAATCCCTTATGTTTCTTTGTGAATCTAACCTTGAATTGCTGTAGTTGTTTCTTCTTTGAAGTGATAATGAAAAATAGATTTCAACATTGTAATTGTCAACACACTTTTTTTTTGTTTGTTTAGGTGTGAATGAGGCATGAATTCAATACATAGCTTCAATACATGTTACTGCAATCAAAAGTAAAGACTTTTTTCCCCCCTAGATGGCCAATAATTCATCAAAATTATCTTGGTGGGCAAGAGTGTATTATGTCAGTAAATACACCTACTAAGTTGGACACCAGACAAGATACTTGTATATTCAATCACAAACATAATTCCAATTCTTATCACAAGTTATTGTTCATAGAGCTTTCTCTATCATTATGTTTTCTACCTGTTATTCTTACGTATCCATATTCTCTATACGAAGTGAAACTGCATATAAGTACAATGTATGGAATGTTAGAAATGTAATGAGGTTTTTGATCTGTTTCACTATGTCACCACAACTCACATTAGCTACTGCTATAAACAAGCAGTTCTGGAGAATCCTTCAAGCTAGTGTTGATGTTAAATGGGCATGCTCATAGATAAAGATACGTGATATGTTTTTTAGCAAAGGGCAAAGAAATATAAGAACATATGGCTTTGTTCTTATACTTTTTCTAGTAGTGAACTGAGCAGGCCACAGACATTTATCTATTTAAAATGCCAAAAGAAAAAGAAGCTGAAAGAACTGAAAATTGGGAAGGATAGGTCCTTCCCATTTGCCAGTTTGAATGTCCTTCAACTTTCACTTTCCTCTTAAGATTTTTAATTGAATAACGTCTTTATTACCATTTTAATTTTTCAAATGCTTTCCAAAGACAGTATTTCTTCACTATAATCTCTCTGTACATTTTATATAAATCTGGTTTTACAAATTGGTAAATTAGAATATTCAGATCTGATTGGTTGAAGAATCAATATCTTTATATAATTTCCTAAGACTTAGTGCTTACACCCATGTTCTTAAACAATATTGTGAAGAATTTTGGAGTTCTGCACTATGAAGGCAGATAAGTAAAAAAGAGAGTTGCAACAAGCAGGTTTTAATTAAATAAAAATCTTTTTGGACCCTGTGGTTTCAGAACCTTTGTAGCTTTTCCCATGATCTTTTGCAGCAACAGGAAGCTGGAGGAAGTGAAAAGTTGCTATAATACAGAAGCTATTCCTCCAACATGACATTGCAGGGTTGCTCATTAAGAAAAAAGAACCTCAAAATGTTATAAATACAGAAAAAAATCTCAAATGAGGATACAATTCTGTTTCTCAAAGGAAAACAAATCAGTAAAAAGTTAAAATGGTGAGAAAAAAAAGATATGTAGGACAATATATTTCACTATCTGGGCTTCCCTGAGGTCACAGTCTTTCCAATAGATCTTCAGTCTGAGATTGTAGATAATGGATTTTCAATAATTTGTGAGACTAGGAGGATTAGTGGATTAGTGGACTCTGAAGAACTAGGTTAAGAGATCTGCTCTGGGTCAAAAGAGAAATGAGTTTGATAATCTCTGCTTAGTCCCTGGGAAACGTTTGTACAAATCACAAAAACACCTTTAAGCATTTCCTACTATTGAAATTCTTTATGTACAAAGGTCAAAGCTGATGTTACATGCAAAGAAAATCACCAAGCTAGGGCATGTCTTTCTGATTGAAAATGAGCTACAAAGCCACGGCATACTGAGACACTTGAGCCGTACTCAGATGGATTGTAACAACTCGTATACGTCAAACATCTCTGGTTAAATATTCGCATTAGTTTTTCTTTTTTTTTTTTTTAAAAACATCTGTTTCACACTTGTTACTTTTCAGTTCGTGTAGTGAGGCAGCCAATGGAGTTCACTCAGTGTATAATCCCATTTAGAAAATCAGCATCACTGGCAGTGGGGGTTGCAGGGTTACCTCTGACTGACCCACCACAGAGAACCTTGAGGAAAATGTATTTTTAAAACACTGTACCAGTGGAGTGAGGATTAAGAGGGAGAGAAAGAATGAGAAACAATCCCATGAACCAATGCCAGAGAAGGAGGGGAGGAGGCACTCCAGGCACCAGAGCAGATTCCCCTGCAGCCTGTGGAGCAGGTGGGAATTTCCTGAAGGAACTCCTGCCCACAGAGAGCCCACGCAGGAGCAGGATGACAGGACCACAGCCTGTGGAGAGGACCCATGCTGGAGCAGGGAAAAGTGTGAGAGGGAGGGAGAAGCGAAGACTGGCCACAAGCCCCCATTTCAATTCCCTTGGGCTGCTTTGGGTGAGGAAGAGGTAATGGAGTCTGGAGTGAAGGACTGAAGTTGAGAAGAAGAGGGAACAGGGGAAAGGTGGTTTTAATTTTGTCTTCAGTTCTCACCATCTTACTCTATTTTAGCTGGCAATAAATTAAATTTATGTTCCCCAAGTCAAGTCTGTTTTTCCCATGATAATTGGTAAGTGGTCTTCCTGCCTTTATCTCAACCCATGAGCTTTCTCACTCCTCTATCTTCTTGCAAAGAGGGAGCAAGAGAACAGCTGGG